>NW_021633535.1:0-96221 GCF_004799145.2 Neltuma alba
CCACTTGTTAGATATTGGATATCACTAGAGAGGCATTTTAGAATGTTAACCACACTAAAAATTATTTTAGAGTACTAGATGCTACCAAAAAATATTTCAAAATTACTATATTTTAAAATGTTAATTGCACTAAATTATTTTAAGGTACTAGATGCTATTAAAAAATACTTCAGAATGATAAATATTAGTTTGAGGAAAAAAGTGGTTAGCCTTTATTTTTAAGATACTAAGTGCTACTAGAAAATAATTCAGCACTGCTAAAAAAATATTTTTAACTATTAGGTGTGCTAAAATATTTTAGGATAGTGACTGCTACCTAAAATAAATAAAAAAGTGGTCAGCCCCTCCCATTTTAACAGCCAAAACGGCACAGTTTTGGGTAGTAGAGGAGGAGAAGTGAACGGTAAAGGTAGAGGAGTAAAGCCGCTCCCACGAGAATGTGATGTTGATACTCCATGAATATGTCCTTAATATATGTCCAGTGTGTTGTGGTGGCGGTTGTTGATAAGGTCACATCTATCAAGAACCTGAGAACGTTAAATTACTATGGAAAAGAAGATGAAAACAGCGAAAGATGGGGTATCCTCTTTCGTGAAAATTGAAGGTTTCTGTTTCTTGGGAAAAAATTAGGAATCAGTCACAGTACTATCAAATACTTGACCACTACAAATGAAATAGACAATAGAGATAACTTTTTATATTGTGTTAGCACCGTGATAAGAAGGTCTCATTATTTGGACTGCACCGAAACATATATAGCTCACGTGATTTTAATTTGGGAGAGTTGCAATTAGATCTCGATGAAAGATTTAATTACTCTAAAATCTATTGATAATTGAGAAGTATGAAATAACAAGTTTTAGTGTAAAAAATGGCAATTAGTTTACACTGTTCATTTATCAGTAAGATTTTTGGGTAATTACATTTTTTTTCTTAAAATCTCATTATACTTGTCCTTCTTAATTTTGTGAATTAGGAAGCTGAGTAAAACGTGAATGGCGGCACAATGCGCCTACCTTTGACTGATATTGAGGCTATCAAACAAATGGCAATAACTTCACTTCTAGTAAGAGAAATTCTTGTATTCTTTGCCATATATTTGTTCTGTTTTCTTAGAGATTCTTAAAAATAGTGAGAAAATATTTTTGCCCTATATAACTCATAAGTTTGAGTTGTGTGTTTTCTCTAATCAAATCTATGTGTTAAGTGGTTGTTTCGCATGATTGGAATCTATTAGATCTAATCTCTTTTTAACAAGATTTCGAGACAATTTGTTGGTATTAAAGTTTTTTATAAGTGAACTATTTGTGATTCTCCCAAATTTTGTAGGAAAATTCACACATGTTTACATTAGTTTTTCTCAAATATAAAGAATATAAATATCAGAGAGACGAGAATCAATTATTAATTTGACCATGAAATATTGAAAATCAATAATATCATGGAAAGAGGAACCTTGTTAATTTTGATTGCTACGTTGAACTACTAGGAGAGGAGAAAACAGATCATTATTACATTTGAGAATATTAGCTAAATTATATATTTGGTCTTTTAAATTTACTGTTAGTCTTATGTAATGAAAAATGCTTACTCAACAATTTAAAATATTCCTTTGGTTCTTAATATAGGACCTAATTAACTAATTTGAATATATTAATTTTGTTAATTAAATTAGTTAATATGTATTTTTTTTTAAAAAATATCTTAGTCATTTTTTTAATTTCCTCCCTCTCTACTACTTGATTATCGTTAAGGAGATATCAATAGGGTTAATTTAAAAAAAACTGATAAACATGTGAAATAAATATTATATATAAGATCAATACCAACTCTCAAATTAGGTCCTATATTAAGAATCGAAAGAGGGGTATCTTAGCAATTAAATGTTTACAAAGTATGCATTAATTCTATAATACAAAAATAATTATATCAAGAATTAAAATTTAGAACATGTTTTGTTATCATTTAATTGAAAAGTCACCATTTAAATTTGCACATATTTTGTTAAATGATGCTAACAATGTTAAGATTAAAACAGTTAAACATACACTTTATAAAATTAATGGATCACAATAAACTCAGCAGATTTGAATCATCCATATCTCATTCGGATGGTCCATATTTGATTCCTTTTTTATTTTTATTTATTCAAAATAATTATTTTAATATGTATAGAATCTAAAATAGAAATGATCTCTTAATTATCATTTTTTTAAAATAGTTTTTTCTATTTAAAAATAATTAATTAAATATTTTAAATCTGGACTGTTCAAATCAGATATAAACAATCTAGATCTAATAAGTTTAAGGTGCTCATCAAAGTGATAAGCACAGAAACTAGTTCCACGTATAATGTCATGAAAATCAATAATGTGATATAAGGAATCTTTTCTATATCGAAAGCTTTGTTGAATTAAGAGGAGCAAACATATAATGATCAATAATATTTAATAAATATATACTTTCCTAATTCTATCATAACTCCTACAATGGAAAAAAATCTTAAAATTAAAAAAATTTTCAATTTTAACCTTATTATATATATACACTTTTCAAAATAATATAATAATTTACACAATAATAAATAAAAAGTATAATAAATATATTCATATTAAAAATTTAATAATAATATGACTTCATAAATATGATTTTTTTTCCTTATAAATCGGTAAAATTTGAGTTCATTTCAAACATTACTTGCACGTTTGCGTACTTTTCACTTGTTGATTTGGACTGTACATTATATTTCATGATGTGCCAAATATACATTATATAAAGGTGCACAATATATATAAAGCACACGTACGGCACGAGGCACACTTCTATGGATGCTGTTTGGGTGTTATCAGCGCTTATCCCTTCTAATCTGGACAGTTTAGATTTAATTTTTTTTTATTTTTCTAAAGTAATTATTTTAACAAGTATATAGTTTAAAATAAAAATAATCTGTCTTAACTATATGTCACGTTATATTTAAAAATAATTAATTAAAAATATTAAATTTGGACTATCTAAATCAAACCTGAACAATTAAAGGGGATCAGCATTGGGTGGGCATCCAAACATGATCCCACCACATCTATTGGCTTGTTGTGCTCAACTTGTTGATCCATCGTACATTTTAGTGTGCTGTGAGGTTCCTAGTGATTGCAAGTCTTCGTCTGCATGACCATACAATTTCTGCCTCTTCGGCTCATGGAAGAGCCAGCTCCTCTAATATCCCAAATGTATGTGAGTTAGTGGGACCACATTTCATGCTCATCACATGGAGTGTTCACCATAATTTGGACCATCTAGATCAATTTTAGATGATTCACATTGAATTTAAATTATTTTAAACAACTTTTTGTTTTAATAGATATTAAATTTAAAATAAATATAATATCATAAGGGAAAATTGTAATAAGGTCCCATCCAAGGAAAATAAATACAAAAAAGTCTTTGAAACCATCAAATTATTCTTAAGTCTCAAGGGATCTCGTTGTAATAAATTTTATTTTTTTAATTACCAAATTGGCCTTATTATTTTTTTTTTTAAAGTTTGTATTGACAACTAAGAGAACAGTCTTAACAACTATCACGACAGGAATTGACAACTCATACATTACATGTTGTGCTTTTGGAGTGAGGGATGGTGGGGTGCGTAGGAAGAAGGAGAGAAGAGAGAAAAGACATCATACGACATGAACTTTTTTTTTTTTTTATATTCACATGTAAAAGTTGAACAATAAATTGAGGATAATATTTTTTAGTAAATGCTGAACATAAATTATCAAAAAAAGTAAATACTGAACGTAAAAGTGGAATAAAAAAATAGCACCATGCGATTTTTTTTGTTTATTTACTTAATGATTAGATTTTTTTTGTTTTTTTTTGTAAAAAAGATATCTTTTTTTTTATTGCTTAGAACTTAATATATAATTTTATAATATTATTTAGTTAACATTTTATTTTCAATTTTTTTATAATTGTCACATTATAATATTACTTAATAAAATTTATGTCATTTTCAGTCATCTTGTGTCTAAACTTAATTTTTTATTATTTATTCAAATAAGTTTCAGTTTCTCAAACTAATTTTTTTATGCAAGTTAATGCAAACATAAATTATATCATTCTATCTGACTTTTATCAAATCTGATTTTTGTAAAAGTCAGATTAAAAAAGAATAACTTCTCCTACCTTTTATCCAAACACACTCTTATTTTCATATTCTGTAAATAATAATTAAAAAGTTGTTTATAAACTATTCTAAACACACCTTAAAAGTGATAGGCGTTGATTTTTCTGTTGGGGGCCACATAATACGTATGGGACGCAATATTTGCGTGAGTAAAACGTGAACTGCACCACTTATTCCATTGATGTTGAGCCAACGAAGGACAATCCATTGGTAGGGTGTAGCGACCACATTCGTGCTTATTAAGAATACTGGGGAAAATGACCTTACTCGAAGAGTCTTGGAACTGAACTGTTTACAACTATATACTATTATTATATATTATTGTAAAGTTTATTTTGATTAAATTTTAATAGTTTAAATTTACATATGTGCTTTTCAAATAAAGTTATAGTAATAATTCTATAAAATGTTAAACGTACGTGAAGCACTAAAATGTTAATCTACTAATAATAAAGAAAAAAAAAAAGAGAGGGTAGAGTAGAGATCCATTCCCATCGGTCCCTCCCCAAAAAAACATTTGGGCCCTTTGGTAAATTTAACCAAAGTTTCTGGGGTTATTTTCATTTCCCATCAGCCTACACCTTACATCTTTCGTCTTTGTACCAAAAATGTAGTGAAGAAAACCACTGTTTCAGTCCAAACAAATGAAAGAAATGATCTAGTGGTCTTAATATATTTAAAGCGCACGTCAATACACACACAGACACACATGGACAACATTTGAGAATTTGCATTCCATCATTCAAACATTAATTATTTCACACATTATATATATAAATATATATTTCACTTTTCACATCAATTTACATATATTTCAACGTAAGGCATACGTCTTCTCTTTCTTGGAGCTCAGCCTGTTGTTGAGCCATGGTACGTTTACGTGCTCCATCAAACAGTTTGTTTTTGTAGACTATGTCCACATCTTCATCTCCACGGGCACCACAATTCACAACCACATTTCCTCCCTTTGGTAAAGTCGGAAACAATTTCTCCAATATCCCAAACGCATGTGATGCCTCCAACGATGCGTATATCCCTTCCAATCTGCACACTCTTTCATATGCTGCCACAACAAACATTTTCTTTGTTACCACATAATCGTTCTATCCTTTCAGGACACATATATATGAGACTTCTTTTCTCATCTAGACTTAGTAGCCTACTTATTATTTCATGCTCATTCCTAAACTTCTAGATCCAAAATTCAAGATATAATACCCTTTTCAGTTTTCAATCACAACTACATAAGCTGGAATCTATATAATAGAAGTAAATAGCTTTCACCACCATGAAATATTTTTTTTTACTAGAACTTAATACCCTAAATTGGTGTATAAGGTATTTTAAAGTACTCCTCCGATCGTAAATATAAGACTCATTTTGTAGTATAAATTACATTACAAAATAAGTCTTATATTTAAGACCGAAAGGAGTATTTTTTTCAATAGCACCCATTAAGTATCTCAAGTTTGGAGTGCTAGTTGCCACTTGAGAGTAAAATCATATCAATAGATTACTTTAGGATTCCATCAAGTTACATGTTGATAGATGATCATATTCATCCATTGTGATCTAAAATACATGTTTGAAATAAACAAGTATTACAGTGGATCGATAAGAATAGGATTTAGAAGGGCATTTATGCATACCATCAAGAGCTTCTCGGTCTGTTACTGAGTAGAACTCGACGCGCCCTATTTCTTTCAGAAAGCTCAGCTCTGGACCAACCGCTGGGTACTGCATCCTGGTTATTCACAAGACAGACATGTTAGAAAGTTTAAAGTTTGAATCTTTTTGCTATATAGTTTTTGTAAAATTTGAAGTAAGTTTAAAGTTTATTATTCTGGCCGTCCGATGAAATTACCCAACGGCGACGGAGTATGGTTCAATAGTCTGGCCATCCTCATCCTGAAGAAGATAGGTCATGGCTCCATGATAAACGCCCACTTCTCCCTTACTCAAAGTCGACGTGTGTCTTCCACTCTGCAACCCGAACCCTCCGGCCTCTACTCCGACCAACCTCACTTCCGAATCCCCGATGAACTCGTGAAACAACCCCAACGCATTTGACCCTGTCCCCACGCAGGCCACCAGCGCGTCAGGTTTCCCTCCCCATTTTTCCAGAGCTTGCCTCCTCGTTTCTCTTCCAATTACCGACTGGAAATGTCGGACCATGGTGGGACATGGGTGGGGCCCCACCGCTGTCCCCATCATGTGATAGCTTTCTTCGACCTTCCCCACCCAACTCCTCAGAGCCTCTGACGCTGCATCTTTGAATTGCCCATCAACCCCTTCAACCTGATTTTACACGAAAAGGTCACATCATCTTTTAGCTTCGTTTGGTACGAGAAAATTGGAGGGAAAAAGACATGACAAATTTTTTTAACGAGCTGAATTTATAAAATTAAAAAAAAATGAGGTTATAAAATTTTTAAAAAAGAATATATAACATTAAAGAGTAAAAAAAAATAATCAAAAACTCTTAGCTCCATTTTATCAATTTTTTAAATTAAGTTTATTAAAATTTTCTTACCCCTTTCTCTCCATTTCTCGCATACCAAACAGGGAAATAGAGAAAATAATAGAAAATTTTTTAATAAGTTTGTTTTGAAAAATAAGAGAAGAGGGGTTAAAATTTTTTTAATTAATATTAATCATTTTTTTATCTTATATTTTCTTTTTATCAACATTTTATACCATTTTCCCAATTTTTTAAAACAACCTCATTAAAATTTTCTCTCTCTTTTGCTCCCTTCCATTTTCCTCCTACCTATCAAACAATTAAAGTACCGAGTTTTTTAAAAAGAAAATTACAATCAAATCATAAGAGTGAAAAATAATTACTCCTCCAATCCTTAATATAATATAGGATCTAATTGTTGAGTTGTTTTGGTCATATATATAAGATCTATTTCTCATATTTATTAATTTTTTCTAAATTATCCTTATGGATATTTACTCAAACATAATCAAGTAGAAGAGGGAGAGAGGATATTAAAGAAGATGATTATGGTATTTTACAAAAAATATATCATATTTCTTGTAATTAATTAACTTACCTAACTTTCTTAATCTAATCAAATTAGTTAAATAGGTCTTATACTAAAGATTAGAAAAGTATAAAACAAGTTTCAGAAATTATCATTTATTGTAATTCACTCTTTTTTTAAAAAAATTATGAACAGTAAGTACTTACCTGGGCACCCAACAAATTTATCAATTGAACATTGGATTGTTGTTGTTCCATGTCTTTAGCCGCCATGAAGATTTTGCAGTCCAATCCCAGTTTTGCGCAAGCAGAGGCGGCAGCTATCCCGTGGTGGCCGGAGGCGGTAGCTGTCACGACGAGTTTCCGGCCGATGCGCTTGGCGATCATGGCCTGAGCAATAGCGTTGTTCATTTTGTGAGAGCCACCGTGGCAAAGATCTTCTCTCTTGAGGAATATCTCAGCCCCTTCGCCGCGATTTTTGCTCTTGTAGAACTCTGTCAACCTCCGAGCATGATACAGAGGTGTTTCTCTCCCAACGTAGTCTCTGAGTGCCTCCGCTAGCTCTTCCTACACGCACAAACACACAATATATCTTCTTCATTGTTAGACTAGCAAGACTGATATATCATGAAAATAATATATTTAAAACTTGTGTTCTTGGCAGTTTCATTAGATAATTATATATAGGATATAAGAATTTAATCACCTGAAAGTGTTCATCGTGAAGAACTTCTGCAAACTCAGCTTCGAGCTGGTCGAGACAAGCAATAAGAGTCTCACAGACAAACTTGCCTCCAAATTTACCAAACTTTCCAGCTGAATTGGGTTGGGTCTTTTGGACCTGAAGGGATCTTTCCAAGAAGAAAGGCCTCTTGCTGGAGACCACTGAAGAGGTCATCAATTCAGGCAACTTAGACGTCCTCGAACTTTCCTTAGGAGTAGTTACCTCAGCAGCTTGAGCTTGAGCCCTTACCGAGGTCTGCATTTTGGCCACTCTTCTGTTATCTCTTAATTTCTCACTGTTACTGATGGAGGCACTCTTTTGGCTACTAACCACAGAAACATGAAGTTTGGATGCCATCATTTTGCAGGGTTTGTGTGAGTGTATTGGATCTGTAAGTGAGAGAGGATTAGAGAGTTGAGAGAAAATATGGATGTTGTGTTGAAATGAATATCCTCGGATCCACCTTTATATATATGGTAAAGGGTCAGAGTTTGGAAGTTGACAAAATATGACCACGTCCGTTACTCGTTACTTAATAGTAACTCCGGTCCTAATTATAAGACCTATTTGACTAATTTAAAGAGATTAAGAAAATAAGTTAAGTTGGTTATTTATAATAAATAGGTGTTATTTTTTCTAAAATATATTTACTGATCAAGTGTATTAACTAGAACTACTAGAAAGACTATCTTAAAAAAATACATAAATATAAGATACAAAATGGATTAAGGTCTTGTATTTAGAATCAAAATAAAATCAAACAAAGTCTTATAGTAAAGACTAGAGGTAGTATAAAACCATGTTGACTTTTAATTTGATTAAATATAAGATCTCAACTTATTTTGTATCTCATATTTATCTATCTTTTCAAGATAGTTATTGTAGTATTGCACATGTTAAAAGTTTTATCAAATGATAGTTCGAGTTAATAAACATGATTAGCAAGTTATATTAGGAAAAATAACAAATATTTATTACAAATGACTAACTTAACTAATTTTTTTAAACTACTCAAATTAGTCAACCAACCATTATATTAAATACTAGAGATAGTATTAATATAAGGGCTTGTTGGAATTTTAATTTAATCCTAAATATGAGACTCTAATATCCATTTTGTTTCTCATATTTATTTATTTTTTAAAATAATTTTTTTTAATAGTTGGATATATTAAGTATTTTATTAAATGATAGCTCTAACACATATGGTTAACAAGAATATTTTAAAAAAGATAATATCTATTTATTAATAAATAACTAACAAATTTTTTTAATTAATTTAAATTAGTTAATTAGTTTTTATGTTAAATATATAATACAATTTATGTCAGCCACGTGACATGTTCATACCTTATGTTGGTTTCAATAAAGCACTTTGATCCGTACGTGGGAGATTCTAGGCCGCAGCTCAATCCACGATGATAGACAAATTTACACGTCATATCGAATCTCTAGCTGCTACATTGTCAAGTTTTACGAGTCATGTGTGAGCTAGTTTCTCGGATTCTAATTATAAATAAGATCTTATAATTATAATTAAAAATAATAGTAACTTTTTAATATTTTAATTTGATTTGGAATTTTTTTAATTAATACTTTTCTAATTTTTAAAATTTTATTTGGTGTTAATTCTTTTATTTCTAAAATTTAAAATAAGTGGTTTTGATACTTGAAATTTAATTTTATTTTAATCTACCAAGATATTTTTTTCCTTTTTAGTCTTTAGAACAGTATTTTTCCTTGCTAGAACAAGATTTCAAATTTTAAAAATTAAATAAAAACGAGGTAGAATTTCATGGATTAAAAATAATATTAACCCAACTTTTTTTTTAATTTTAATAAGAATTTTCTTTTTCTTTTTTAAATTTTTTGAATTTGAAGTTTGTGCAAGTATATAAGTCCCATATACACATACAATTAGGGGGCATTTGGAACACCTATAAGTGTTTTTATAAATTACTTTTTCATAAATAGAGACAAACTCATTTACATATTTATTTTATATACTGTAAAATCACTTTTAAAATAATAGTTTGGTTTCCATCTAAGCCCTGTTATTCTATGTCTTTTTTGCTGGTGAATACAATTAGTCTATGTTGTGTTATCCTATTAGAGAATAATATACTAGTATAAAATCTAATAGGAGAGTTAAATTTAGTTCTAAATATAATATTTTAATCTACCTTATCCCTCTTTTCTCTTTTTCAAAATATTATTTTTAATCGTAAGAGGTTTTTACTATATTTCAATGTAAATGATTAAAGAGAATGATTTAAGAAGAACAACATATATTTATGAAAGCTAACCAACTTAATCAATTTTTTTAATATCTTCAAATTAATTATCTGGTTTTTATATTGAGGATCTAAGGTAATATTATTTATCACATATTTCATAAAATTTTATCACGCAAGTACTCTATGTGTTACATGTAAGCCTCTAGAGGGGCCAGCAAGACCACAAGATGATGATGATAGACTAAATTACACATAATAAATGTTGAGTCACGTATGTATAAGTAAGAAAGGGCCAAAAGATTAATTAATGGCAGCTAGATAAGTAAACTTTATGACAAATGAGTAGTTGGAAATTGAAAATTACATTATAAACTTCAATATTTTTTTATAATCAAAAGTACTCCTGGAATCGCAGTTGTTTCGATTCGATATTTGTAATTTATTTTTCAAAAAATTTTCTGAAGTAGCGAGCTAGCTGTAATTAACTAATTCTTTTGGATTTTAACTGTCACCTTCCCTATATAAGTAACTTCGATTTTGAACCTTTACATTTGATAAGAAATTTTTTAAATTTTTTTACATTTGTGCGTGGATACATACAAATAATTAATTAGTCTGTTATTCCCAATAGATCGAGTATAATACCTTACCTCCGGTCTTTAATATAAGGGTTTAACTTTTTATTTGTTCCTAAATATAAAACCCTAATTCATTTTGTCTCTTATATTTATCTAATTTTTTCAAAATAGTCCTTGTAGTTGTACATATTAAAAGTTTTATCAAATAATAGTTCTAACTAATATATATGATTAGTAAGAGTATTATATAAAAAAGACAACACCTAATTATTACAAATAATATAGGAAAGATAATACCTAATTATTACAAATAACTAACTTAGTAAACTTTCTTAATTTACTCAAATTAGTCAATTAGCTCTTATATTAAGAATCCGAGGTAGCATTATTTATCACATACCCTATTTACTTTTTTTAATCGATATAACTTCTTTTTTTTTTGGGACCGAAATCGATATAACTTTCTTAATTGAGTTTAGTGCAAATAATCTTATCTTTTCTACATTATCGGCAAATAAATATCTGTCAAATTACATTCTGCTAATGAAATAACGGAAAATTTAATTCCATAAAGATTATTTACATTAAATTAAAAATATTTGTAGGATTTACCTGAAAAATTTAAAGTTCTAATTTACATATTATTAAGTCGTATTAATATTATGGGTCAACAAAAATTAAGTATAATGTGTTTAAGGTATTTTTTTTATTGAGTTGTTAATGCAAAACAGATAATGGGGTCTTATCATTTTAATCTCTAATGATTCCATCATGTGGGATATTAGGCTACGGATAAATACCTAATTAAAAATGTCATTAATTTTATTTTTAAATCATGTGGAATATTTTTTATTTTTGGCCAGAATAAGGTGGGAAACTGTTCCAAGTCAACTTTTTTCCTTTCGGTTCAGAAATTGTTACAAGTTTAGGCGAAGTTAGTAGCCTGAAAATTTTGAGCCCTTCTATAGTTGCGTGCATTGAGGGTGCTACAGAAGAGAAGCTAAAGGCTTCTTTGATTTTATTCGTTATCTTTATGTTTTTAGAACAATTAGTGAAGTAGTTCTTTAAAATACACTACAAAAAAAAAAGTTAATTACCGACAAAATTAGCGACGGAATAATTTCCGTTGCTAATTTCTGACGGATTACCCACGAAAATTCTGTTGCTAAACTTAGCCATGCAATTAGTCACGGAATTTTTTTCGTTAGAAAATTCCGTGGCTAATTTTAATCATAAAAGTTTAGCTACGGAATTAGCCACAGAATTTTTTTCATCGGAAAATTTCGTGACTAAACTTTTATAATTAAAATTAGCCACGGAATTTTTTCAGTCAGAAAATTTCGTGGTTAATTCTGCGGCTAAAATTTTATAATTAAAATTAGTCATGGAATTAGCTGTGAAATTTCTTCCATTAGAAAATTTTGTGACTAAAATTTTATAATTAAGTTTTGTGACGGAATACTTTTCTATGGCTAATTTAGCGACAGAAAATTATTTCGTCGCTAATTTCTGTGGCTAAAATATAATATTTAATGTAATATAATATAATAATATAATAAATATATAATTAAATTATATATCTTATGAATATTAAATAAAAGAATTAAATTTAACAAATATATTTATGAAAAAATTATTTACTATTTAAAATCTAAAATTAGTGTCATTAGAAATTAATATTATATTTAAAATAATTTTTTTAAAAAATAAAGCGTTATAAAATAAATAGTAAAACAAATATCTAAAAATTATTTTGTTACAAAAATAGTTATGATTAAAATTATCATATAGTTTATTTTTAGTTTCTAATAATATATATGTGTATATATAATTATTTGTGTAAGAGAATATTATATATATATTTTTGCATAATAAGTCAGTAAGTTCATTGCAGCTTAACTGGTGAAGTCACACGCATGTACAAACGAAGTCTTTGGTTCGGGCTGTGGAGAAGTCATTTTGAGGAGAAATGATATGGTGGCGACATGTGGCAATACAAAGTGGCATATGAGATAGCGATATATGGTGGTAGAGGTGAGGTGGCTGGGACAAGTGGAGATAAGATCGTGACACATGGCGGTAGAGCTGAGGTGGTAGCAACATGTGGAGATGAGATGGCACTGACACATGGCGGCAGAGGTGAGGTGGCACTGACACGTGGTGGCAAATGCGAAGTGGTAGCGACACGTGGAGATGAGGTTGGTGACATGTGATGGCGAAGGCGGGGTGGAATTTTAATTTTTTTTAAAAAAAATATATTAGCGACGGAATCGGAATTCCGTCGGTAATTAGTGACGGAATGTAAATTCCGTTAGTAATTACCGACGGAACCGATGTCGTCGCTAATTCCCTCGGTAATTACCGACAGAATTTCAATTAGTGAAGAAAAAATTAGTGACGGAACCAATCCCGTCGCTAATTCTGTCGGTAATATGATTCCGTCGCTAATTCCATAACTAAATAAAAATTCTGTCAGTAAATTCTGTCGCTAATCAGATTTTTTTTGGTAGTGATAAGTTTTGAGGAAAGAAATATTTGAATCATTACTTTGGAAAACATATAATACCTCCAGTTCTTAATATAAGAGTTAAATAACTAATCTAGAGATATCAAAAAAATTAGTTAAATAGGTTATTTTTCAGAAATGTATATTGGCCTCCCTAAACTATCTTGTTTAACCATGTGAATTGGATGATTAAATTTATCCTTTGGTGGGAATCCACTGCAATCAATAAAGATGTTTTGGGAAAAAATAGAAGACAAAGTGAATTGAGGTCTAATATTTAGAATCAAAATCTAAACCTCTTACCAGCTTTTATATTAAGAACAAAAGGTAGTATAATATAGTGAAACAAAGGGTGAAAGAATTTTTTTTTCAATGTTTACATAATTGCCCTTAATAGAACATAAAGTTCTCTACCTATTCTCTAATTTTGTTGAACAAAATGTAACAAAATATCAAAAAGATGTTGCTAGCAAAGGTTAGTCCAATCGATAAGGAGTTAACTTATAATCTATAAGATCTTGAGTATAACTTGCCGATGTGATGATCTGTAAGATTGTAATTATTTTTATAAATATGAGTTTTTTGAGCCTTAAGGTATGTCCTGATTTTGATGGACCTATGAAATCCAACTCATATAAACTGTTTTATTTTTTTTTATCAAAAAGATGTTTTTGTTAACTAAAAATACATTTTCACACAAGTTTTTCTATTTCTTCTGCTTTTTAAAACACAAAAATGCTGAAAATAAGAAACCAAACAGGGAGACTCGGTTGTTGGAATGAAATGTCTCAAAGAATACTCCAGCTGGATATTTTGAAATTAATCTATAAATCTCAAAACAAGCTGGCAAGAATGTAATGTTGATACCCCATGAATATGTCCAATGAAGGTTGTGGCGGCAGTTGTTGATAAGGTGACATCTATCAAGAAACTGAGAACGTTAAATTACTATGGAAAAGAAGATGAAAACAACAAAAGATGGGGTATCCTCTTTCGTGAAAATTGAAGGTTTCTGTTTCTTTGGGAGACAAATGAAATAGACAATAGAGATAAGTTTTTTATATTAAGAGTTGGCACCATGATGAGAAGGTCTCATTATTTGGACTGCACCGAAACATATATAGCTCATGTGATTTTAATTTGGGAGAATTGCAATTAGATCTCGATGAAAGATTTAATTACTCTAAAATCTATTGATAATTGAGAAGTATGAAATAACAAGTTTTAGTGTAAAAAATGACAATTAGTTTATACTGCTCATTTATTAGTAAGATTTTTGGTAATTAAATTTTTTTTCTTTAAACCTCATTATAGTTCTCCTTCTTAATTTGTGAACTAGGAAACTGAGTAAAACGTGAATGGCGGCACTATACGCCTACCTTTGACTGATATTGAGGCTATCAAACAAATGGCAACAACTTCACTTCTAGTAAGAGAAATTCTTGTATACTTTTGTATTGTCACGTAATCCATGCTCTGTCCAATTAAAATCTTATACGTATTTTTTTTCACAATTCTCATGGCGCAAAAATTTCTCTTGATCGATTTTTTTTCCTCACCATGATCCATTATGATAGAAATCATCCACGGAAGGAAAAAAAAAAGAAGCTAGAACATGGATGACATGGCATTCCAAGAACATACAATAATTTTTCCTTCGAATTATTGATCTATCATGCCCCTTGGCCATTCCAACATATAAGAACAAGGAATTACCCGAGATCTAAGTTAGTAAAAGAGTTTATTTTAGTTCTAAATGAAAGATTTTAATTCATTTTATTTTACAAATTTATACCACTACAGTCATCTTTATGCGTTATTTGTAACTCACTTATTCTCATATATCAAAGAATGCATTAAATTGATTAATTTTTTTGAATTTATCCTTATTAAAGTTTTTTCTTTTCTTGCTGACAAAGCATACTCACCTTTGTCCTTTCTTTTGTACTTTTCCTCATGAGAATTAAATAAGGGTGAGATTGAAAAACAATCATTAAATACTCTATAAGTAACTTATATTTAGGGTCAAAAATTTACTCTACGAGTAACTTATAACAAGGACTAGAGTGGTCATTCTTTTCTTAAACAACCTTGTATATTGCACATATTAGTGAGGATAGTAATGTTTCTCATACAAAATATTAAAAGATATTTAAAAAAAAAAAGCAACACATATTTATTATAAATATAACTAAACTAATTTTTTTTAATTTTTATAAACTAATTAATCTAGACCCTACATTCAGGATCAAAAGCAGTGTATACCGTTAGCCAAGGATCCTTAGCCCTAATGACATGATGCTGATTCTTAGTGGCATTAGCTTGTGAGTTTAATTGATCTTACTTAATTTCTATGTTAATTAAACATGATCGCTTAATCTAATTATTCTTTTTTTGTCCCGAAGCTTCCCAATGTTATCACAAACAGACACTAAATTAACTTGGTCGCAGTCAAATTTGGAAAACTGCATCCCTGCAAAACAACCCCCCCAACACTTTTGGAAGAAAAAGAAAGAAAAATTCACATTTCAAGCGTTTCTGATCTTCTGGTTGCATATTATATTGAGTCAAATCAAAGGACGATATTTTGTTTTCTCTTTTGGGCCCAAAAAGGACAGATATAAAAAATGTGGTGATGAGCCTTTGACATGATTGTAGTTGCCGCCATTGATGGCCTTTTCTCTTTGCTGAGAAAAATATCCTAACCTTAATATCTTCAATGACTCATTGAAGTCCTCACACTTGTTTGTATCGAATTCTCTCATATATTTGACCTTTCGGTGTAGAATTGAACCATTATTTATTTTAGCCATATGTTTAGAGAAGTTGCTATTGGCATTTTCACCTAGTGGCATGCAAGTTTATCTATTACTGAGAAGTCGCGAGTGTATACCGTTGGCCAAGGATCCTTAGGCCTAATGATATGATGCTCATTCTTAGTGGTATTAGCTTGTGAGTTTAATTGATCTTACTTAATTTCTATGTTAATTAAACATGATCTTTTAATCTAATTATTCTTTTTTTGTCCCGAAGCTTCCCAATGTTATCACAAACAGACACTAAATTAACTTGGTCGCAGTCAAATTTGGAAAACTGCATCCCTGCAAAACACCCCCTCATACTTTTGGAAGAAAAAGGAAGAAAAATTCACATTTCAAACGTTTCTGGTTGCATATTGAGTCAAATCAAAGGATGATATTTTGTTTTCTCTTTTGGGCCCAGAAAGGACGGATATAAAACATGTGGTGACGAGCCTTTGACATGATTGTAGTTGCCGCCATTAATGGCCTTTTCCCCTTGCTGAGAAAAATATCCTAACCTTAATATCTTCAATGACTCATTGAAGTCCTCACACTTGTTTGTATCGAATTCTCTCATATATTTGACCTTTCGGTGTAGAATTGAACCATTATTTATTTTAGCCATATGTTTAGAGAAGTTGCTATTGGCATTTTCACCTAGTGGCATGCAAGTTTATCTATTACTGAGAAGTCGCGAGTGTGTACCGTTGGCCAAGGATCCTTAGGCCTAATGATATGATGCTCATTCTTAGTGGTATTAGCTTGTGAGTTTAATTGATCTTACTTAATTTCTATGTTAATTAAACATGATCTTTTAATCTAATTATTCTTTTTTTGTCCCGAAGCTTCCCAATGTTATCACAAACAGACACTAAATTAACTTGGTCGCAGTCAAATTTGGAAAACTGCATCCCTGCAAAACACCCCCTCATACTTTTGGAAGAAAAAGGAAGAAAAATTCACATTTCAAACGTTTCTGGTTGCATATTGAGTCAAATCAAAGGATGATATTTTGTTTTCTCTTTTGGGCCCAGAAAGGACGGATATAAAAAATGTGGTGACGAGCCTTTGACATGATTGTAGTTGCCGCCATTAATGGCCTTTTCCCCTTGCTGAGAAAAATATCCTAACCTTAATATCTTCAATGACTCATTGAAGTCCTCACACTTGTTTGTATCGAATTCTCTCATATATTTGACCTTTCGGTGTAGAATTGAACCATTATTTATTTTAGCCATATGTTTAGAGAAGTTGCTATTGGCATTTTCACCTAGTGGCATGCAAGTTTATCTATTACTGAGAAGTCGCGAGTGTGTACCGTTGGCCAAGGATCCTTAGGCCTAATGATATGATGCTCATTCTTAGTGGTATTAGCTTGTGAGTTTAATTGATCTTACTTAATTTCTATGTTAATTAAACATGATCGCTTAATCTAATTATTCTTTTTTGTCCTGAAGCTTCTCAATGTTATCACAAACAGACACTAAATTAACTTGGTCCCAGTCAAATTTGGAAAACTGCATCCCTGCAAAACACCCCCTCACACTTTTGGAAGAAAAAGGAAGAAAAATTCACATTTCAAACGTTTCTGGTTGCATATTGAGTCAAATCAAAGGATGATATTTTGTTTTCTCTTTTGGGCCCAGAAAGGACGGATATAAAAAATGTGGTGACGAGCCTTTGACATGATTGTAGTTGCCGCCATTAATGGCCTTTTCCCCTTGCTGAGAAAAATATCCTAACCTTAATATCTTCAATGACTCATTGAAGTCCTCACACTTGTTTGTATCGAATTCTCTCATATATTTGACCTTTCGGTGTAGAATTGAACCATTATTTATTTTAGCCATATGTTTAGAGAAGTTGCTATTGGCATTTTCACCTAGTGGCATGCAAGTTTATCTATTACTGAGAAGTCGCGAGTGTGTACCGTTGGCCAAGGATCCTTAGGCCTAATGATATGATGCTCATTCTTAGTGGTATTAGCTTGTGAGTTTAATTGATCTTACTTAATTTCTATGTTAATTAAACATGATCTTTTAATCTAATTATTCTTTTTTTGTCCCGAAGCTTCCCAATGTTATCACAAACAGACACTAAATTAACTTGGTCGCAGTCAAATTTGGAAAACTGCATCCCTGCAAAACACCCCCCCTCACACTTTTGGAAGAAAAAGGAAGAGAAATTCACATTTCAAACGTTTCTGGTTGCATATTGAGTCAAATCAAAGGACGATATTTTTTTTTCTCTTTTGGGCCCAGAAAGGACAGATATTAAAAATGTGGTGATGAGCCTTTGATATGATTGTAGTTGCTGCCATTGATGGCCTTTTCTCTTTACCGACATTACTACAAAATAATTGATTTGTAACGCATGTTTCGTAGCATTTAAAACCAAAACGCTACAGCTAATAGTTAATAATTTATTTAAAAAAAGATATATTCTGTAGTACTTATTTAAATAAGTGTTACACTTATTTAAATAGCATGTATAATACTTGTTGTAGCACTCTCTCAAGAAAGCACTACAGCATTCCATTTATCTTTTAAAAAGAATATTAAAAAAAATTCTGTAAAGTGCTCCAGAAAGTTTTATATGACTTTCTGTAGCGCTTTCTACATAAGGCCTCTAAATTTTTTTAAAAAATTAGAGAAACTTGATATAGCGTTTTATTACAAAAACGCTATAGAAGTCCTTTTTTCATTTTTTTTTATTTAAGTTAAAATAAAAGCTAAACTCACAGTTTTCAAAAATTATAAAAATCCCTTGGTAATTAGATTTCCCATTTTCCCTCCCTTTTTTATTTATTTTCACAATTTACTTTAAAATACCTTATGTAGCGTTTTCTGAATAAAACGTTACAGAAGCCTACTTTTTGCAGTGTTTTAATTTAAAACGCTACAGAAGTCCAAATTTTTTCATTTTAAATTTGGGTTAGAAAAATGCTAAAATTTATTTTTAAAAAATATAAAAATCCTCTTCTAATGATATTTCCCAACTTTTTTTTCATTTTCAAAATTTAAAGAAGAAAGCTAAAACAATTTTTTTCTAAAGTTAAAAAAAAATCCCCTGCTAATGATACATTTTCCTCCATTTTTTTTTTCATTTTCCATTGATAAGTTTAAAAATAAAGGTAACGTATTTTTTTTAAAAAAAATTATATAAATAACCTGGTGTAGCATTTTGATTATAGCATTTCCCTCATTTTTTTTCATTTTTCCTATTTAATTTTAAAAATAGCTTAAAGAATTTTGTTTTTTAAGTTATAAAAATCTCCTACTAATGACATTTCCCTCCTTTTTTTATTTTCCTTTGTTAAATTTTTTTTTAAAAAACAAAGAAAGCCAAATTCAATTTTAAAAAAAAATTAAAAAAAATCTTCTGTAGCGTTTTAATTTAAAACGCTATAGAAAAATTTAAAAGTAATAACCTTTTGTAGCGTTTTCTCTACAAAATGCTACATTAGATTAGATGCTGTAGCGTTTTGTGCACAAAACGCTATAGCAGTTCGCGTTTTTGCCTTCCCCGGCTCCCTCCATTTTTTTCCCATTTTCCCTCTCTTTTTCTAACCCATAGCTCGCCTCCACTCCCATGACCCCACAGCTCTAGTTCACTCTCCCTGTCTCTTTCTAAACCCATAGCTCCAAGTCGACCTCTGTCCTTCAACTACGCCATTTTCAGCTCTCTTTTTCCCCATAGTTTCCCGCCATGCCCCTTTCCCCCATGCGTCCCCACCACTAAATGTTCCCCTAAGCTCCCCACTTCTCTTTTCCTTCTCTGTTGCCAACCCCACCTTTCGTCCCCACCACGATCCCCACCCCCACCCCCACCCCTTGCCCATCCCAACTCCCACCCACACCGACGATCCCCACCCCCTGTCCCTATCCCTTTCTCGTACCCACATTCCCAATTCATCCCCATTCCCATTCCCTTTATCCTTACCCCTCTTCCCCCTTCACACTTCATTTTTTGCAGGACTCTTAATATAATTCAAGTCAGTCTACAATACACTGTAAGTATGTTTTTCAGCTAAATTATTTAAAAGCTTACAAATTTAAGTTTGTTATTACATGTGGAAATATGTGATAGTTTTATTTTTCTGTTTTCTATTTTAGGTTGAATCATATGTTGGCAAATATGATTGCTATTGTTATGGGCTGTGAAAAATTAACAAAATTTGCTATTTGAATTGTTTAATTAACTTAAAAAAGGATTTTAGGACCATGAAATTTTTAGCTTGTTATGCTGCTAAAATTTTAAGGTAAAAAACATTGTTTAAACAACTATTTACATAGTTTTGTATGTGATTTGGTTTTGTGAGATATGGAAGTTAGAATGGTCTAAATATTTAATTTGTTAGCTTTTAATGCTTTTTATTTTAGATTTGATATATGTTGGCAAATATGATTTTTTTGTTGTTGTTGTTTATAGTTGTGAAAAATCATTAGTTGTGTTGGATTAATTGGTTGATTATAGTTAAAAGAGATGTGTTGAACCCAGAAACTTGCATTTTTAAGCCGTTATGCTGCCCATTTTATTTTTAGATAAATAAAAAAAATATTAAAGGTATTAGGAGGTATAATAATAATTATGTACTTAACTATTTATTTATAATAGGTTGAAGACATGGATCAAAAATGGATGTCATCTAATCGGTGTTCAATGGAATATATAAACAGTGTGAAAGAGTTCATTAGTTTTGCAATGAGGCATGCAAAAGATCCTGAAAAAATTGTTTGTCCATGCTTATCATGTTGCTATGAAAAGCGAATTAGTCCACCTGATTTGTTAGATCATTTGGTGTGTCATGGAATTAATCAATCTTATACACAATAGACAAGGCACGGTAAGACTTATGATACATGTAGTGATCAAGTTCATAGCATAAGTGGCACTTCAAATGAGTTTGGCACAAGCATATGTGATGAAGACGATGGTCTTGAAGAAATGCTGACTGCAGTTGAAGAGGATCTTCGTGATTATCCTAATTTATTTGAGAGGTTGAAAAGTGATGCAGAAAAACCATTGTATGCTGGATACACAAAATACACAAGATTGTTAGTGGTATTAAAATTGTATAACTTGAAAGCGTGTCATGGATGGAGTGATTTGAGTTTTACTATATTGCTTACACTTTTGCAAGACATGCTTCCAGAGAAAAATGAACTTCCTACCAAAACATATGAGGCTAAGCAAATTCTTTGCTCTACTGGGATAGGTTATGAAAAGATTCACGCATGTCCTAATGACTGCATTTTATTTCAAAATCAGTATGCATCGTTGGAGAAGTGCCCTATATGTAATGCATCACGATATGGGAAGAAAGGCAAAAATCCTTTTGAAGGTCCTTTGGTATTTTCCCATTATTCCAAGATTTCGGCGCATGTACAGTAATGCAAAAATTGTTAAGCAGTTGACATGGCATGCAAATGAGAGGATTGAAGACACGAAGCTTAGGCACTCTGCAGATTCTCCATAATGGAAAAAAATTGATTATGAGTACCTAAACTTCAAGGAGGAAGACAAGAACTTACGACTTGCATTGGCAACTGATGGAATTAATCCTCACAGTGTTCAAAGTAGTACTCATAGCACATGGCTTGTGATATAGATGATATATAACCTTCTGCCACGCTTAATCATGAAATGTAAGTTTATGATGCTGTCCATGTTAATTTCAGGGCCGAGACAGCCTGGGAATGATATAGATGTATACTTGGCTCATTTCAAGTTTTTTTTTCCACTTAATTTTTAATTTCTTTATAATTTCTTTTTTATTGACTTTCTTTTTTTTGTAGGGAAACTCAAATTGCAAGTTGTGTTTAGATCAATCTTTTAAGCATGCAGTTGCTATGGGTGTTGTTTACAACAATAGTAATGAAATTCTGCAAAATTCACCATTGCCTCAGAACACACTCCGTGTAAGGATTGATGTTTGCATTAATGAAGATGCTCAATTACCATTTCCTACTCTAGATGAGCAAACAATAATGAAAGATGTTGTGGGTGCTTATGTTACATGGCCTATAGGTCTTATTGAGCCATTTCAAAAGGTAATAAATTTACCTTTTTTTTAATTACTTTTTCCTATATCTTATTAGAAATATTTGATGTAGTTTGATGATTTTTATAGGTTACACAACAAAGAGCAACCAAATTCAATTGGTTGGCAACCACTCTAAGGGTTCAACAAGTGTATCGAAAAAGAAAGGCTCACGATCAGCAAGTCAAATAGGTCAAAAAAAAATTACCTCATATCGTAATCAATTGGAATTGACGCACCTAATTTTTTTCAGGAAGGAAATGGTATTCAAGTGGAGTTTGATAGGCACATCTACAGCACAAATGATATATTTGATAATATTGATTGGCATGTGCTGAATGACATACTTCATCGTAGATGGGTTGGTGCTACGACTATTAACATATGGATTAGGTATTTCATCATTCTTATTATTTATCATTTAATGTTATTATTTTGGGTACTAATTATTTGTTTTTTACATGAAGGCACTTGTACCATGACGTATTGATGGACACTGAGAGATCAGTACAGTTCTCATTTATCAATCCCTATATGATAGGCCAACATACTGGAAAAAAAGACATTGATTTTCAATATAACATGGTTAAAGAGTATTTCTCAGCAAAAGCAACTAGTAATATGTTATTTCTAGTACCGTTCAATGTCGAGTAAGTCATTGGCTGTACTCTTATGAGTTATGATATTTGTTAATCATTTTGCTACTTTTGATTTAATTAAATAATTTTTAAAAAATTTTAGGCAACATTGGATATTGATTGTGATCAATCCAGTGGCACCTTTAGGTCCCCTTATTTACTATTTGGATCCTTAGAGCATGGTCAACCAAGAACCGTCCTGATATGATGTGGTTATTCAATAGGTAAAGTGTCTACCCATACTTGTGTGCATGTGTATATTTGTATGATATTATATATATATATATATATATATATATGCAGCCTGTGTTTGGAGTAGCTATATTACATATTAGAATTTATAAGTTCATATATATATGTGTGTATAAAACTTAAAAAAGACAAAGCACAGTTTGTGAATGCAAGTTTCTATATTTTGTATATTTTATAGTAATATTGTTTCCTAGAGTTATGCTATTTTATTTCTGAATTTTCTTTTACTTATATAATTGTTATGCTATTTTATTTCTGAATTTTTTGATATTTCGTATAAGTTCATATAAGAATATTTCTGAATTTTCGTTTAATTATATAATTGTTATGCTATTTTATTTTTATTAGAGGATTATTATGTTATTAAGGATTAGAGATAATATGATTGAATAACCAATTTAATCTCAACTTCATTTTATTAGTGCATTGATTAGCTATCAAAGTTCTACTGGATTGAGTTATTCTAAAGCTGCTGACACCTCAAAAAGCTATATGTGGAAGAAAATTCAGGTATTTATTTCAATTCTTAAGTTTTGAAAATAAATTATTTGCATTCATAAATTGATTTAACTATTTGATGATATTATTGCAGTACCCTTTCCAACCCAATAATAATGACTGTGGTTATTATATTATGATTCATGAAGAAAATTATTACTCATGATCAAATTTTTATTCTTGAGAATGTAAGTAGTTTTATTTTCACTTTATATTGTATAATAACTAATTATTGTCTAATACTTAATTTTTTGTGATTTTAATTGGCTATGTTAAATTATTGAGTAGTATTATGAAGATGCACGTTGCACAAACTACACTGACAACCAAGTAAATGAAGTCATTGAAGAGTGGTGTAGATATGTGTTCGAACAATTCTTTATCTAAAGTGGGTAGCTGCTTCTCTTTTATGATTTGGCTTTAGTTGTAGAATTAGAATTAGTTTCATTATGTTTACAACTGTTGTCAATATATATAATGGTAATGTTCTGAGAATTTTATTGTATATATTTGTTTGATCTCTGAATTTTGTTGGCTGTTAATTCTGTAAATGTGGTTTTGGAAACACAATACTGATTTTTTTTTATGGAAAAAAATTTTGTAGTGCTTTCTCTGACAATAATCCAGTAGTGCTTTGTTGAGAAAGCACTGTGGGAAGTCCTCCTAACATAGCGTTTTCAAGGCGCTACAGCTTATACCCAGGGTCTTTCGTAGCAGGAGTTAATGTAGCGTTTCAAAAATGCTACAAAAATTAAAAAATAAGCGCTACAATTAGAGCTTTTTGTAGTAGTATGAGAAAAATATCCTAACCTTGATATCTTCAATGACTCATTGAAGTCCCTACACTTGTTTATATCGAATTCTCTTATATATTTGACCTTTTGATGTAGAATTAAACCATTATTTATTTTATCCATATGTTTAGAGAAGGTGCTATTGGCATTTTCACCCAGTGAGAAGTCGCGAATTCGATTCTGTATATTTGTAATTTCATGTCGTTACTACTTTTTTCTCCTCTGATTGAAAAAAATAAAAACAGAGGGAGAAACGCTAATATGTGCATGGATTAGCTTGCCTTTCACGCCAAGCATGAAAACTTTAACAATAGCATTTTTTAAGATTCATCTCTTGAGCTAAAAAATTTTGCTAGGTTCTGATATGATTTGATTGTGTCGTTTCTTTTACATGTGGCTTCTCCCATGACCTTTTATTCCAGAAAAGTAGATAAATATTATTATCATTAGTTTAAATTTTTTTTTAATGTTTTTATGATGTTAATCAATATTATTCATCACATTTTTGCTTTTTTTTGGGGTAAGACTCTGGAAATTAGTTTTTTAATATATAAAACAATTTTATATTATTTTTCATTATTCACATCAAATGGTCTATAAATTTCACTTTAATTTTGGAGTACTACTCTAGTGCCAATAAGTGCAAATGAATACTGATCGTTAAGCTAACCGAGGATATTAATTAATTTATCTATATACTTTATTTGACAATTTAGATGCATGATATCTGTATACATCGGACAACATGATATCTATATTTTGCAATAGCTAGGCTTATTACTGATTGAAAAAAGTACTTATCGTTGCGTCAATTTTTGGTGAGTTCCAATTTAGAGTTCAAAAAATTTATGTATAATGTTAACAAAATGTAACATGACGATCAAGTCTTGTTTGTGATATTCTTCGATCAAGTCAATATTAGCCAGTTTTCATCTCCCAAATTTAATCTCAATGGTAATATTCATTACCAAAAACAAGACTTTAGGCGATAACTTTTAATGGCAACAAAAAAAGTCACCACTGAAAATCTACTTTTGGCGGTGATATTAGTGTCACTGCTAAATGTCCGACTTTTAGTGGCGGCTTTCTAATGTCGCCACTGAAAGTATAATCTAATAATATATATTTTATTTTAAAATAATAATAAACAAATTCAACCCAGCTCAACAGTAAGAAGTTTGGACATGAAAGGAAGTGGCCACAAGTTTGAACCTTGAAGAAGACACATTTAAGGTGAAAATATTTGGGCGGTGACGTGACAAGGAGGGGTGACATGTCATGAGAGTGGTGATGTGGCAACGACGTGGAGGTGCTAGTGATGACATGACGTCCGGTCAGTGATGATGTGGCGACCGATAGTAATGAGGTGGGGGTGGCCAGTGATGATGTGGCTTCGGTGGTGATGATGTGGTGTCATTAAAGCTAATTTTTCATAGGCATCACTTTCAGCAACAACAAAAAAGTCTTTGCTAAAAGTCACTTTCATTTGGAAGCAACAACAAAAGTTCTTTCAACGGCAATAATAAGGTCGCCGCTAAAAGTGTCTTTGAGTGATGACCTTTTTTGTCGCCACTAAAAGTTTTCAACTACAGTCGCTATAGCAACGACTTTTCAGTGGTAACTTTTCAACAGCGACTTTTTGTCACCACTGAAAGTCATTTTTTTTTTGTAGTGATTGTTGCCTAACCTGAGCATTCCCCTTCGAATGATATAAATATCGCTTCTTCTGCATGTATCATGTGGATGGTCCCAAACCTAACTTTGATCGGCTTGTTCCATCAGCCAACTATTATATTATATTCCTCCGTTCCTTAATATATGACCTAATTATTGAGTTGATTCTAGTCTTAAATATAAGACCTATTTCTCATATTTATCAATTTTTTCTAAATTGCCCCTATTGATCTCCCTCAACCATAATCAAGTAAAAGAGGGGGAGAGAATATTAAGAAAGATGATTATAGTGTTTTAGAAAAACATATCATATTTTTTATAATTAACTAACTAACCTAACTTCTTTAATTTAATCAAATTAGTTAAATAGGTCTTATATTAAGAACTGGAGGAGTATTATATACTGCGGTTTAACTTAAACAGTATCAACAATTGACCATTAAATGTTGTCATTATGGCAGTGAACCCATCTGCTTGCTGTAGAATATGAAGCTAACGACACAGCAGAAGTTTTAATGGAGGGTTTTTTTGTTTTGACAATTTTGTTGCCAGGAAACCTCAAATACTGCAATAAGCATTAAATGTGTGCACATGGCAGAGAGGGAGTTAGATATTGACTGCTTCGTCGTATAACATCTCACAACTTGATGACTGTAATAATTATCGTAGTATTATTAGCCAGATATGGCTATAAAACCAGAATTTATTTCATGGGGTCTACCATGTGAGCATCAAGTATAACAAAAAACTACTTTTATTACCTTCCACTTTCTATCTCTGGCATTAGGTGTGCCAAATTTAAATTAATACTTTGGTGAATTCCAATTAAGAGTAGTTCAATAAATTTATGATAATACTACTTCTAGTTCTCAATATAGGAGCTTAATAACTAATTTGGAAAGATTAAGAAAATTAGTTAACTTGTTTAAGTGTAACAAATAAGTGTTGACTTTCATAAATTATCATTGTTAATTATGTACATTAAAACTATCTCTTGATGGGAATTCTTACAATCATTAGGATATTTTAAAGACAAAATGAATTGAAATCTTATATTTAAAATCAAATTTAATCTTTTGCTAGCTTATGATCAAGTTTTGCTTGTGGTTGTGAGCAGTTCGTTTAACAAAAATCTATTTTCATTACCTTTCACTTTACATCTCAAGCATTTGTTGTGCCAAACTGAAATTTAATATCTCGTTCCAATTTAAAGTAACATAACAATCAAGCCTTGTTTGTGATTGTGAGCATCTAATATAACAATCAACTCTCATTACCTTCCAGTTTCTATCTCTAGCGAGTTTGGCGTGCCAAACTTGAATTAATTTCTTGTTCCACTCCAAGCTACGACAGTTCATATTTCGACTAAAGATAATTTATTTGTGGATATCATGGTATCCAGGGGCGGGGGAAGGGAAAATAGAGGGAACAAAAAGTAAAACAGACATTAATGATTGATCAAGCTTTTTTCAAGGTTTGATTCCTATTGGGTTACCTATTTATTATTGTTGGAGCCCAGGCCATTTTTCTTTTTCAATAAAGCACAAGTGAAAGGATAGAACGCTGCTAGATCCTAAATGTATGTGTTTCCCACAGGATGTTCTTGGGAGGAAAGCAAATTTTGGATACAAAATCATAGTTTGCGGATCTTACCATCCGAATATGCCAACTTTTTTTGTAAAATTACTTTTTGACTGAAAATCACGGTTTGGGAAAAAAAAAGAAAAGTCAAACGCTGTAATTTTTTATAAAATCATTTTTGAATTGAAAACCATGATTTGGAATATAAAATCATGGATTTTCATGAAGTGACTTTTTTTTTTCTTTTTTTTTTTTCCTTTTGAAGGTATAAAACCATAATTTGGGATATAAAAATATATTTGAATCTTATATTTTTATAAATATATATGCACATATCAATTATTACCTCTTATCTTTAATGTAAGATAAGAACTAGATAATTAATTAGTTAATATTAAAAAAAATTAGTTAAATTAGTTATTTATAATTAATAAGAGTTTATTTATAATTAATAGGAGTTGCAAGTGAGGCACAGGTGAGCATTTTTCATAATAAAAAATGACAAAAGCCAATTGATTACTTTAATAGTCTATTTGGTACGAAGCATTGAAAATGAGAAATAGAGATTGGGATTACAACTGAAAAAATTATTAAAATAATATTTGACATGAGTAATAACTTATTACATGGGATTAGGCAAATCCATAGAGAGGGAATTAGGAAATACCACTTCCCTCCATGGTATTCCCTAATCCCACATACATGGGTTTGACTAATTCCATATGACAAATAATTTCTTAAGCTAAACACTCTTTTAATAGATTTTCTCAATCCCAATCTTAATCATATCCCTAATTTTTAATGCTTTTTACCAAACGCAATCTAAGATTTTTCTCTTTGCCATCGGCTTTTCGTTATTTACAGTAAGACGGAGTATGTGAATATAACTACAATGGCATACGATTAATTATGAAAACAGTGTTTTAGTATTTTATTTGAATTAGACATGTTTAAATATAATATACTACCTCCAATATTTAATATAAAAGCTAGTTGACTAAGTTAAACAGATTAAGAAAATTAGTTTAGTTATTTACAATAAATAAGTGTTGTCTTTCTTAAAATACCCTTGCTAATCATGTGTCTTAGTCATAACTACCATTTGATTAAACTTTTAACATGTGCAATTGTTACAAGGACTACCTTAGAAAAATTGAATAGATATAAGAAACAAAGTGGATTGAAGTTCTATATTTAACACTAAATTAAATGTCAAACTAATTCTTATATTAAGGATTGGAGGTATTATATATATGCATATACATTTCGTTAAAGAAGATTTTGATCAGGTAGATCTTGGAACCTTAATAAGGGCATCGAAAATTTCATAATTCGAAAAACACTAACAAAAATACTACCTCCATTCCTAAATATAAAAGCTAGTTAAAAATTCAATTAAATCTTAAATATAAGATCTCAATTCACTTTGTCTCCTATATTTATTTATTTATTTCAAGGTACTAGTAGTCCTTATATGATGATTACATATGTCAAATGATTTTTATTCTAATACACACGATTAACAAGGATATTTTAAAGAAGATAATACCTATTTATCATTTTGTCTTTGGTTTTGAATTAACTAGGAAGAATTGGTTTTGGGTAACATAAAACAAATATGTTAAAGAAATTCGTTGATTATGAAGTGTTTTTTTAATAATCTGCTACACAAAATAAATATATAAAAAGAATTTTTGTTTGGGAAAATGGCAAATAAAGACCCTCAATGTGTGAGATTGCGATTTGGGACTCTCAATTTGAAAAATGAAAAATTAAATAAAGACCTAGTCCCATATTATAAATATGAAATCTTGGTGAAATGTCTGAAATGTCCCTCAGCCAAATTGTGATTTGGTTTACTGAAATTGTCATTCGCTAAAGTGAACTTGTCATTTGGTTGAGGGGCATTTCAGACATTTCACTAAGATTTATATTTACAATTTGGGGTTAGGTCTTTATTTGTCATTTTTCAAATTGAGGGTTCCAAATCATAATTTCATATATTAGGGGTCTTTATTTGCCATTTTTCTTTTTTTGTTTCGTAAAATGTAAATATGCTTTTTGAAACTACTATGAACAGCTTCTAAACCACATAGTCACTGTGTTGACTATGGAATTTCAATGGCATTCTTACACGATTTAGTATGGGCTAAGCTCTCATGACCAAAAACTAGAGTTGGGAATTAGGGCTCACCCTACAGGGTTGAAATATCAAAAGTATCCTAATTTGCTAGACCCGGCCCTTCAGTTGGTGGGCTCAAGGCTGATCCGCGAGCATTCGGCCCATTTAATGAAAAATGTCCTCTTTTTTTTGGGGTTAAGGTGCATCAAGCACCCTAAAGTATTTTCTCAAGTACATCCAGCACCCTAAAGTATTTTCTCAAATACATCCAACACCCTAAAGTATTTTGTGGTGCATCTAGTACCCTGAAATATTTTTTTTATGTGCATCTAGCATCATAAAAAAATTTTTGGTGCATCCAGCATATCAAAGTATTTTTTTTAGGTGCGTCCAGCACCCAAAAATATTTTTTAGTGCTTCCAGCACTCAGGCAAAAAAAATACTTCAGAGTGCTGGGTGTCCCTAAAAAATACTTCAGGGTACTGGATGCACCACAAAATACTTTAGGGTGCTGGTTGCACCTAAGAAAATACTTCGGGGTATTGGATGCATCTTAACCCTTTTTTTTTTAAATATTTCTCACACGTGCTTTAAATATAAATAAAATAAAGTCACAAATACAAAACAACATCATATTTTCATGTCCATAAACATACCAAAATATCTAAAATCCATAACAAGTCAATAACACTCCAAAGTTCCATCAAAGTTAGATAAACACTTTTATCCCAAAAAATCGTAGATAAACACATTCATCAATGTTTTGAAACTTCATCTTCGCTATCATCAACTGCAAGGACATTTCATTGTACTTCACTGGTAACAAGCTCTTCTTGACTTCTAAAAATATCAATGATTTCTTCATCATCATTTTACATAAACAATTATATATACATATGTACATTATTAAAAACTAAAAATATACTATATGATGATTTTAATCATAACTATTTTAATGAAAAAATAATTTTTAAATATTTGTTTTATGAATATGTTCTGATTAATTATTATTATAATTCTTGTAAGATTATAATTAAAATAAAAAAATTTAAAATTAGTGATGGATTAGCAACGGAATTGCGACGGAATATAATTAGCGACGGAATTAGTGACAAAAATTTCTGTGACAAACAATCTAGCGACGAAAATTTCTGACAGAAAACATTTCGTCGCTAATTCCATGACTAAATATTTACTGATGGATTAGCGACGGAATTTAGCGACGAACAGAAATTCCGTCGCTAATACGTCACTAATATTAGCGGAAAAAAAATTGCATCGCTAATACATCGAAAAAATTAGCGATGGAATTTCCGTCAGAAATTAGCGACAGAATTTGTTTCCGTCACTAATCAGCTATTTTTTTGTAGTGTACCTTGATATGCAAATCCATGCAAGCAGTTGCGAGTACATATAAGAGCCTGAAGATTAGCAAGAAGAATGGAACTACTATACTTTGTGAAAACACATGAACCAATACTAAAAGTTGATTCACTAGCAACTGTTGTGATCGGAATACTCAAAATATCAACTACCATCTTCAAAAGAATTGGAAACCAAAGTTGATTGTTTTTTCACAGGTTTAAGACATCCAAATCTTTCCAATTATCAGGCTTCAGTATTGGTTCTTCTAAGTAAGTTTCCAATTCAGACTTGTCCATAGAAGAATGATCCATGATCACATAAATATCTTGATAATCCTGCATCATTTAAAAATTGAATCAAGCATAAGTAAAAAGCTAAATAAACAACAAATTAATTGATAAGATAAAACATTGACAAAATAAAACATACATCGAATTGATCATCAAAAGAGGTTGTTGTTGAAAAACTTGAAGTGTGAGAAGAATGATGAGTCATAAATGTTGGAGATTTAGAAGTTGAAATAATTGCAACTCCATGTCTAACAGATGATGTGATTGATGTCCCCATAGTTGAGTATTCTTTAAAAATAGCATTTAACTTGCTCTTGACAATAGTAATCTTCTCAAAAGAAGTGACATGATCAATCTTTGCATAACAATATTTGATGATATTCAACTTCCATCTTGGATCAAAAATCACAGCAAGTGCAAGAAGGACATTATAGTTTTGCCAATACTTGTCAAACTTTTCTTTCATTCTTCCTAACATCTCCCTAATCACGTCATTAATGCTCTTCACATTTGTATCAAGCAACATTTCAATTTTTGATACTTGCATGAAGTGAGAGTTGGCAGTTGGATAAGATGACCCAGAAATTAACCTTGTTATCTTTTCAAAAGGCCTCAAGAAGTTACACATTGCCTTTGTTTTATTCCACTCATCGTTTGTCAGATTATAACATATTAGGTACTTTGAATTAGATATAGCAAAGTTTGTAAAAGCTCGATGATATTTAAGTGCCTCTCAACTCTCAGGCATTGCATAAGCAGAGTTCCATCTAGTGGGTACATCTAATCACAAGCTCATAGAAGTGTCAATGCCACCAACTTGCTCAACAGATTGCTTGAATTGAATCATCCTTGCCTCAGAAGCCTTCAACCATTTAATGCTCTCTCGAATCTTCCACAAAGCAGTATTTGTTACTTTTAAACCTTCTTGAACTATCAAGTTAAGGATGTGGGCACAGCATCTTATATGAAAAAATTCACTATTACAGATCAAGCTAATGTTTTCTTACAAAAGTAATTTCTCATTCAACAAGTCTTGCATATTATCATTTGCAGATGGATTATCTAAAGTAATTGAAAATACTTTATTCTCAATCCCCCATTCTTTCAAGCAATCATACACCATTTTAGACAATTGTACTCCAGAATGCAGAGTCTCTATCTTACAAAATGAAAGCATCTTACTATTTAGAATCCACTTTTCATTGACAAAATGAGCTGTCAAACATATGTCACAAAAGTCCAATAATCAGAAGTCAAACATATTATGCTTATACTTTTCTTTAATTTTTCTTTCAAATTGTCCTTTTGATGGCGGAAGAACTTCATAATATCAGCAATAATTGTTTTTCTAGTCATGAGCCTCACATCAGGATTCAACATCCTAAGTAGTTCTCTAATCCATCTATATTCAACAAATGAATAAGGAAGACCATGTTCAATTATGGCCATAGTCATAACCTCACTAACACAATAATGATCAAGTTTTCTAGACCTAATATTGCCTTCATTGTCCATCATCATCACCCCAACATCATGAAATTTGTCTAGACCTTTACAATACTTGATATGACGATTTAAATGTGAAGTGCCTTTAGCCCCACCCGATGCATATAAACCATCACAACCATTACACTTTACCTTCATTACCCCATCAATCTCAACTCTACTAAAATATTTCCAAACATCAGACGTCAAAGTTCTAGCCTTCTTAGGCTTTGATTCTTCAATCTCTTAAAGAGAAGATGATTGACCTTTGGGGTTTACAGTTACAGCTAATGATCCATCAGTACCTTGAGCTTTCTATTTTTCTTGTTGCAAGGAAGAATTGCCAATAATCACAAAAAAAAAAAAGCCATGATGAAAATGGCTAACAGGGGCCAGCACGCAATATTAGAATGAACAACAAATGAATGATTGTTAATCTAATAGAAGCTACATGAACACGATCAAATGATTGTTAATCCAATAGAAGCTACTCTGGGATGCTATCAAATGAATGAACAACAAATGAATGCTATCAAATTTACTCAAAATCTTAGGTTTAAACTACGTGCAATTAGTGAAGCCTCAAATCAACTGTCGTAGTTTCATAGACATAGGCAGGGGAAGCAAAGATGAAACTCATGGTCGTGGGCAACAGGGCAAGGCGAGATCAATAGGCCAGGGGATAGAGGGAGCCAACAAACTCACTAGACGAGAAGCTCAATGCCGTCACTAACAAAGAGAGGCTGAGCAACTACTACCGAACTGCAAAATACGAGCTGGGTAGGCGACTAAGGTGAGATCAAAGACGAAGAGGCTACGATGGTGATTGCTTCTGCTTGACTACTGGCTAACAGTGACACAACGGTGGAACTCAGCCACTTAGGAGATTTAGAGATTGAACTGTGACTCTATGAGTTGAGACTTGAGAGTGAGAGGCAGAATTGAAGAGTGAAGACCATGGAGGATTGAGATTGAGAGTGAGAGTGAAGACCGACGACCATGGAGGATTAAGAGTGAGTGAGAGGCAAAACTAAAGGCCAAAGCTAGGGTTTTTTGTTTCTTTAAGTTTAAGTCCTGCCATGGTGCCATCCTGAACCCCTATGATAAATTTTTTTTAAAAAAAAGAAGTTACTGTTTATGGGCTTAAACAAGCTGGCTTTTTTATTTTGCAACCCTACAAGGTTGGCCCTTTTAAGTCCAAGATCCCAAATTGCAAGCCCAACCCTCACTTTAAACGAGCCAGCTCAACAGGCTTGGCCTGTTTTCCCGGCGTTATCCAAAACCCTTGGAGGCTGTTTTTTCATCATGTTTTCCCTATTTTCCATTCATCACTCATCTCAACTAATAGATCAATTTTAACTAGTTCAGATTTAATATGTTGCAAAATTATTATTGAAATATAGAATAAAAGAGTAAATAATTAAATTTAAACTGCTAAAAACTTATTGCAAAATTTGATTTAATGGTTGAGATGAATAGTGAAAAAAGTAGAGGAAAAAGAAATTTAAGAGAAGCCAACTCCAAACTACTAGCGAACCTTTAATATTTTATTTTTCATTAAAGGAGTAAGCACTAGCTGCCTAGGATTACAAGAGAGACTGAATTTATTACCTCGAGCTTGCATGTCATCAAATTATAATATTATCAGCTTAAATGCGTTTGGATTTTCTCTCTCAGCTGCAAATTGAACTAGGGGCGAATCAATATTCAAATTCTTATTGGGAAAGTGCTTATGTTTAGTACTTAATAATACCTTAAATAGAATTATTTTTAATATAAGGATATCTATATCGAGCTTGAAAAAAATTGAATGAGGTGGCCTTTGGATACATTACTCTCGTTCATTTAGCCACGCTTCTTCAAGTTAGCCCAACAAAACATGCCATCTGCACATAACTATTATTGGGCTTGGTTTAAAAACAAGGCCATATTGAAGATGCCATCTATAAATAATCAATGTCGGACCCTCATTCCACAAAAAAGGGAAGAAAAAAAAATGTCATCGTTTTTGTCATTGGCAATGTTTAATATCAGCTGTATTTTTTAATTCAAATATCAATAGTATTAATGTCACTCTTATCAATATAAATATAATATACATGAAATGTTACATGGGTTGAAAATTATGAATGTTATAACTTGTTTTTCAAACTTCAAGTGAGGCCTCACCTATTTAAATTATAAAAAGTTATACCTTCATTGTTCTTTAACAAAAGAAAGTTCATCTTTAACAGCAAAGGCTCAACTGTCTGAGTGTATAAAGTTGGTTAAGAAAGAATGCTAATAACATTATATAAAAGTGGGGAATAATGAATATCAAGAGCTTTACTAATTAAGAAAAATTAGAGAGAGTGGCAATCCCAAATATGAGAAAATGAGTTGCAAATACTATGAGAATTAAATGTCTTATAATGTGAAATAAAAACTACCATATTTACAACTCTTTCTCTAGCAACATTTTTTGAGACTTAAGTGTCATTAAATTGATCTTTTTGAAGCCTAAGTTTTATTGCTCAAAAAGAATTGGACGCCATAATGAGAGGGAAAAAAAACAAGGCTTAAGTGACTAAATATGATAACCATAAAATGAGGTTAACAAAGGTGTGACAACATATAGCAAGTTTCTTCTTAATAAAGCTACTTAAGATAAATTGGTTGCAAATTCAGAAAGCAAAAGAATACACAAGAAACTTCAATAATTTCCATGAATTAAGTAACAGGAATTTGATTATAAGTTAGCAACGTCATGAATTGTGCTCAGCTAAATATATAAAAAAAAATTGCTCAACGGTAAAGTCAAAATACCAGTTTATTTTGACAGGTAGAGTTAATAGTGTTGGTCTTGACAAACACAGAGATATAACAGGTGCTTAAACTTGTGGCTTTCTTCCTGATGATCTTCAAGATCTTAACTTTACCTTGTAAAGTGTTTGCTGATGTAAAATTCAAAACCCCTTTATTAAAATAATCATTAAGAAAATTCCCATTCTTCAACAATTCATCTGCCTGAACGGCCAAACTTGTGCTCACATTAAGCTCTCCATGATCTGGTACTGTGTCACCATTGATTGGAGCTTCTCCCACCAAACTTCCTCTATAGCTAACAGTAGCTGTACTGTCCTGGTAAGTAAAACTTCCATGGTTTCGATTCTTCACTGTGGCCACTACGCCTAATGTCACATTCAGTTCTAATTTTAAATCAGGGGACGCTACAAAATCCAACCTTTCAAGCTTCACTGGTTGTATGATGATAATAGGTTCTTTAGGCTTGAAAACTGTGAGGAACAAGACGACCAAAGTCACCACAAGAAGAATAATAACAATAGCTGTCACCCCACAACATATTTTTTGGCGTCTGGAACACCGTAATACACGAGCCATTGTGATTTTCAGAAATGGGTTATGGAAAATTCAAGGGAAGTATGAAATTATATATGGGTGGTGGTGGTGATGACGATGATGCCGAAGTTTGGAGGATCCTACGAATATTTTGGCGAAACTGTAGTTGTTATTGTAGTTGCAGGCACTGGTAAAAGATTTGGATTTTCTATGGCATTGAGAGGTTTAGTTATTTAGATTATAATGAGAAATTTGGTTGTGATATTTAATTTGTAAATGAAGATGAAAACTATGGATGAACAGGACGGCTGCAGGCATTGGGATTTGTCCTCTTCTTGTTTTTTTTTTTTTTTTTTTGGGTACAAAGAGAAGGCTAATGCCTAGACAGAAAATAAATAACAAGGGGGAAAGGATCCCAGTTGGTCACGCTCAATCAGAGTCTTCAAATAAGGAGGGCACGTGTGGAAAACCGAGGATTCAGATATTCCTCTTTTCGCGAGTGCATCTGCTATGTTGTTGCACTTTCTGGTGATATACTGTAACTTAACTTCCCAAGGACGCTGCAGCATCCTCTGTATGTTGAAGACTAATAGACTCCAACTAGATGAATCCACATTAGAATTCAGCATGTCAATCAGTAGTTTAGGATCTGATTGAATAATTAATTTTCTAGCACTGTATTCCCAAGCGAAATTCAATCCTTTGAAGATAGCCCATTGTTCAGCTTCCAAGACAGAGCATGTACCTATCTGACGGCAAAATCCAGCAATCCATTCTCCTTTGAAATTCCTTAACCAACCTCCAAAACCTGCTGTATTGGAGGCATTAGACTTAGCCCCATCAACATTCAATAGGAGCCAATCATGAGGTGGGGGTGTCCCGTAGCATAGGTGTCTCTGCTATGATCATCTCTATCCTTGGGAAATGAAGTTTCCTGCTCTTTGCGAACGTAGTTCTTCCAAGTCCGTAAGATGATTTTCGCTGGATTCTGAGGCTTTTCAAAGTTAGTCTCAAACAAGGATCTATTCCTCCAAAGCCTAAGTCTCCAGACCGCAACTGCCCATATTAAATCCCAGTCTCCTTTTGCATTGAAGCCCAAATCCTGTTGCAAATTCATCCTCATCCGGTCCCGAAGATTAGTATTAAAAACCTGGGTCGTAAATTTTGAGGAAATAAGACTCAACCACACCCGTTTAGCATAAAAGCAATCTCTCACAACATGGAGAATATCCTCACAGCTAGAATTGCAACAAGAACAAGTAGGAGAATCGGCAGACCATTGACTCCTCCAATCATTTGTAGGTAATCTGCCATGGAACATACGCCACAAAAAGACTCTGATCCTCTCAGCACCCCGCCATTTCCAAATGGTTTTAAAGAGGGTGTTATAATATTCAGGAGGATTTTCTTCTATCAAAAAATAAGCACTTTTCAGAGTAAAATTACCATCAGGAGAAGCGTTCCAAAACATAATATCCTCACCAGCAAGGTCCATTGGTGGTAAAACACCCATAAGAGCCTGGATGGCAGTTGGATTCACAATTCCTTTCAAGCTGTGTAAGGTCCAGGATCCATACTCTACCCAATCTGCAACTACACTTTCCTCTTCCTCAATAGACAGCGGTCTAATACAAAGATCTTTTATCCTCTTATCATTGAAAAGCCAGTAGTCATTGAAAAAATTTACATATCTGCCGTTTCGAATCTGCCACTTAGTCCTTTTGTCCAGGATGTCTCTCTGATTACTGATAAAATGCCAAAGATTAGAATCTCCAGTATGCGCCTCCAACAAGTTTTCCTCATTTTTCACCATATATTTTTGAGTTAAGATTTCAGCCCAGAGACCTTTCTCCTCTTTAATCAGAGTCCAAGCTATTTTGGCTCCGCAAGCTCTATTTAAGGAAGTAATTTTTTTGAAACCCAATCCACCATACTTTTTCGGCCTGGTGATTCGATCCCATCCTATAGCATGAGATCTTTTCTGCCTCCAGATAAAATCGCGCTGCAGTCTTTCCACTTCATAGCAAATCTTTTTTGGTAGCATGGCCACTTGCATAGGATAAAGTGGTATCGCACTAAGCACTGATTTTGCAATTGTTATACCACGAGGATGACACGCACAAATCGAGAAATGTCCTCTTCTTGTTTTTGCACCTACTTTTGTGGCTCTGTTCCTGTAAGATGAAGAAGCCCTACAATTTTCCCCTCTTTTGAGCAAATTTATCACACAAAGTAGATGATGACTAAGGCATTTTGCTTAGTTTTGACCAAATTTAACCTTCAAACTCATCTTAGAAATATCTTATCTAATGATTGTTTAGGTTTTTCTTTTTCTTTTAAATAGGAATAGTGTTAAATTATTGTCTAAAATTTTAATTGAGTTGAACAAATTGTTCTATTTCTCATATTATAACATACATAAGGTCATACTCCCTTCATTCCTAATTATGAGACAATATTTTAGAAAGTGCAGTGTTGTTATGTGTAATATAGCAGTTTACAACCTTTTAGAAGTAATTTATAATTTTTTTCATGAACTACCCCTAATCAATGGATAAAAAGACCTGGCCTATCTTGGAATAAAGTTGAGACAATCATAAATATTGATCCAAGGCAAAATGGAAGATGGGGAAAAAATTCTTAAGACATAAATTAGTAAAAATTATTTTATTGGTAAGTGTAATTTAGGTAATTTTATCTTATAAAAAGGCACAAAGGAAATATTAGCTATGCTTATATTCCTAATTTATATTATCAACCGGGTAGGTTGAAAAGACTAAGCCATGACAAACCAAATAAACTAAAGAGGAACATTTCTAAATCTCATCTATTTTAGGTGAAGGTTGAATAGGTGGAACGGTTCAGGTAAAATAATTTCTATGTTCTGTAGCAAAAAAAAATTTCTATGTTACCTGTTAATTTATCATATATTAATTAAGATTCCATATTTGGCACGAAAGTTTTAAAAAACTGAGAGTAGGGAAAATTGGATTGGAAGCATAACTGCCACTCAATAGCATATTAATGGGCAGAAATAGTACAATTTTCCTGCAAATTATATGTTCCGTTCAGATTAATAAATTGTGCAAGGAAAGAATGCTCTCATTATAACTTGTTTCATATAAATAGACCCAGAGTTAGTAATTAATTTAAGCTACAGTTTGTAGGAATTCATTCCAAATTCATACACATCACACATACAACAAATGTTCACATATAAATACCATAGAAACTTGATTCACAAATTTCATCCTACAAAGAAAACACCATGGATCAGAGAACTAGCTGGGTGCAGATTGCAGCTTTGCAGGTATCAATATATCAGAAGGAAGATATTTAGCTTTCCAAGCGGACCCCATTTGAATCTCATAACTCATAAGTACTTCTCTACCGCTTATATCACATGAAATACAAGGAAACTGATTTTGTTACATGAGCATCTCTTAGTTCTTACTTCTGTCCTTTAATCTGCAAAACTTTACCATCAATACAGTACAAGAATAAACTCTCACATTCCAGTTACCCTAGATCAACAAAGCATTCTTCTTTACCATTCTTTTTGGTTTTCCCTCTTTCAATGGACAAGGATTTACAGAAGTTCATGGAAGAATTATTTCGCAGCCCCCTGATTTGTAACTTGCATGAACAAGGGCCAGGATTTTGCCGTTCACGTGATGAATCTCCATCCTGGCTAGACTTGTACAACCGGTGGTGGTGCTTCCATCTCGTTGTATGTATTTGTTGTCGGCTTTGCAGTTCTTAAATGCTTTGAGGAGGAGGAAGATGAAGTTAGAGAAGACTTAGCAGAACCCAACTTGGCCTTTTTCCGCTTGTGCTTTTTAGGAACACGAGGATGTTCATGAGATTGAGTGTCCTTGAAATTGCTTGATGATGATTGGCTTGAATCTGCCATATCTGCTTCAAGGGATCATGTAATGAATGGTACATCATTTAGCGATCAAGAAGATATTAGTGAGATAAAGCAGCTCAAAAGAAAAAATGTGAAGTATATTATCTGAGATAGTAACAGACAATGCAATGGAATGAGATTGAAAAACAGAAAATTGCTTCCCAATCATTCTTCTCACCGTGGATCTGTAGAGAAATACAACCATGGGAATGAAATAAATCCTTCTGCCCAAATTCATGACAATCATAATAGAGGGATCCGTGCAGGGTAAGTCACAGTGAACAGTTATCAGGTGCCGTGTGGCGAGTCACCTTAAAGAAATAATTTTACAGTTGTATAGGATGGAATTCTTCTGTTCTAATTCATATGTAAGAAGGATCAACAGGGAACAGGATACTCTACTCTTAAAGAGAGGAAGAGTAGGTCATGCCTCGTTTTTTTCTTTTTTTTAATAATTTTCTTTTTTTTTTTTTTCAAAAATCAGGAACGCTGAATCGTGTGAAAAAGCACAACTTTACATGCTTAGGCATTTTGAAACATAACTTCCCAAAGCATACATACTTAACTATGGCTCTTGAAACATTTGGTTCCAGTAAATCCAGATCGTTTAAATGTAGCAGATGCAGAATAATCTGATTCTTCACCAACCAAAGGCAGTGATTTGCAGCCTTTTACATGGTTAGATGAGGACGATAACAACTCATGTACTAGACAGCCACAAATTAGCTGTTGACGCATGATTTCAGACAACTTTGGAAGACAGACAGATTTCAGATACGATATCGATTGTCCTGCTAACATCTTTCACACAGATGATGACTCAGAAGAAGCAAATCTTACAAGAATTAGGTGATACTTTTGTTTTTATAGGTCTTTATTGGTCATCTTTGAGGAAGCTTATCACATGGAAAAGCATAGAGTCGATGTAAGGTTTGACATATCACATAAACCAAAATAAAATTTTTGACGTGGACCCCACTAGATGCCATTTTTATCAGTAAAGTCAAGTCAAGGGAGGCAGTAGATTCCCCTCATTGAGAAATTATTTGTCACGTGAAAGAACAGCCAAGTTCACTCCTTACTATGGAGAAAAAGAATCAGATATTTATCAATTATATTTCCCCCTTCTACTATATGACCTGTGATACGCCCTTTCTTTGTACTATTCAGATTTGGGAGACTGCACTGTATCACATGAACAAAGGTCATTATTATTCAATGGCACCACACTTTTCAAACGTTTGTCTTGTTGTTGCGAGAATTCTTAATTCATAAGTTGTAGGGAGGGATTTATGTCACCACAAACAGAGACTAAAGCAAGTGTTGGGTTCAAAGCTGGTGTTAAAGATTATAAATTAATTACTTAATCTTGGTGTGATCACATGCCCTGCACAATATTTGTTCTCACTTTGCACTCTATGATCTATCTCTGCTTTATTTATATGACAAATATTTGGCCACTTTGCAAGGGTTTCACGGGACAGAGGAACCATAGGGATTAAACTGAAAATTGTACCAAACTTGGAGGCTACAATACTCATGCAAAATTAACTTTTCTGAATTTTTTTTTTTATTTCGTTTCATTCTATGTACTAAATGGATCAAAACAAAAGTTTTTGGAAAGCAAAAACATTTGGTCAACAAGAAGTTATTATAGGATACCTCGAGGAGGCATGATGCTGGTAGATAAAGGATTGGGATCTCTTCGATCATCCAAATTACCGAGCGATGTTGAGAAATCAGGAGCTGTTTTAAACTCAGACATCTGCATTAAAAAAAAAACAACAAAGGGACAGACAAAATGATGAAACATTCTAATACTAGGGAAAAATGATTTCAAACGAAGAAATTCAAAAAAGTGCACAGAAGAAAGAAATCATATTCCTAATAGCTCCTCCTTACCCAAGTGGGTCCACTCCCTGAGGGGCCATCCCATCCGATGTGAGCCACATGCTTAACGTCTGTGGGGTGACCAATTTCAATTTCGCGCTCCTTCACAACTACAACATCAAGAACAATATTCCACAGCTCAATCAAGTTCAAGACTGAAAGAGAAAGGAGTTTTGGAATTTGAAATCCTCTCTATTTATTAAAAAAGTTATTGGTTTTGCTGATTTCAGAAACAGAAAAACACAATGTATGTATGATACATCATTCAGATGGGATTGAATCTCAGACATCTTTCTCAATTTTGAGGTGGACAATCTCAAGTTTTCTTAAGAAATTCAAACAGTAACCAAGACTTTTATAAAGTTTAGAGAGATTACCAAAGATTTTGGTAATGTATTTGAGACTTTTATAGATCCCTTTCATCTTGATTGACATGGTGGAAATAGCAAGCTCTGAAATGGGAAGAAGCAGAAGAAAGCAAAAGTTTCTCAACAGATAATGCTTTTGCCTGCAAGGAAGACAGACACATTTTCGGCTAAGAATTCATTGTCTGTGATTCAGGAACATCTACTCCCTTTCAATGACTAATTGCTGCGGAATCATTGCGCAGTAAACGTTTCAGTTTCAAACGACAATATTCTGAAAATGTAGGTAAGAGATTTTGGGGCAATAACATACCAATGCAGGAAGAGGATAATAACAATGTTGCGAGAAAAAGCTTAAAGAGGAAGGGACTTCTCCAGAGACCATTGTTTCTGGGCTCCATTCATCATCATTCTGAAACAAACTTGTAAGGCAAATGCTGGCACATGCAAAGCCTGAGTCTTATGCTGAACTCGTGGCATAAAAATCCAACCGAAACTATGAAGAGGAAGGCGAGTATATCAGAATAAAGGAAGAACGAAGGCAGGAACGAATCGGTTTTATGAAAATATGAGATTTTTATTAATGAAGCAGGAAGGAAAGGAGAGAGGGTTTGAAAGAAAAGAGAAACAGAAGGTGGGTATCCATGAAACTTGAAAAAAGAAGCAGAGAGAATCGGGAGGGAGGGATGAATAAATATCAATGGCTTGAAAGAAGAGAGTTAGTTTTACGAAGAGGTGCCTCTAATGTCATGTTGGGTTGTTGGGGCGAGTAAAGTTCGCATGTCATAGGCTTATTAGGCTGTTTCTCTCATATAATGGCCATCTAAGGAAATGGTGTAGACCTCTGGAATAGCGGACAGAGTCAATAAATTCAGGGACACATAGGCTGTATTTTGGGTTGTGTTCGGAGTTTAATAATTCTCAACAGCTTTATGTTACTCCTCCGCTACTTAATATAGAATCTAATTGTTGAGTTGGTTTTGGTTCTAAATATAAGACCCATTTCTCATATTTATCAATATTCTCTAAATTACCCCTATAGATACTCCCTCAACCATAATCAAATAGAAGAGGGAGATAGGGTATTAAGAAAGATGATTATGGTGTTTTAGGAAAAATGTGTCACTTTTCTTATAATTAACCAACTTACCTAACTTCCTTAATCTAATCAAATTAGTTAAATGGGTCTTATATTAAGGACCGGAGGAGTATCTTTTAATATTGTTCTCTGTTCCCGTTTTCGTTAAGTTTCAATTTCTATTTAAATTAAAAAAATTAGTTAAATTAATTATTTTTTATAAAATAATAAAATTATCTTTACCAAACTATAGTAGTAATAGAAATTTGGTTAATCAGTTAAGAACATTAGGAGAAAAAATTAATACTTTAAACAAAATCTATTACTATGTTATAAAATACTACCTCCGGTCTTTAATATAAGATCTAGTTAATTAATTTGAGTAGATTAAAAAAATTAATTAAGTTAGTTGTTTTGTGATAAACAAGTATTGTCTCCCCTAAAATATCCTTGTTAATCATGTATATTAGTTAGATGTACCATATGATGAAATTTTTAACGTGTACTACTACAATGACTACTTTAAAAAAATAAATAAATATAAGAGACAAAGTAAATTAAGATTTTATATTTAAGACTAAATTGAAAGTTAAACTAGTTCTTATACTAAGAACTGGAGATAGTATATAAGAGGTAACTCAAATTAATATTTTGTATGTTGCCTAAGTCACGTCAAATATATTTTGGAATAGTAAAAAATAATGTTTTATTTTATTTTTGTGACATACATTCACAACTTCATAGCTTGTTAACACGATGATGAAAATAATTTAGTAATTTTTTAACAGAATTCAAAAAAATAAATTATATTCTTCATAGCTTGTACATAGTGTATCCTATTATGAATTCTTTCCCTGTATAAATATTAATGTTAATAGGATGAAATATTTTTAAATAACAAAACTAGTACTTATAGTTTTAAAAAAAAAAACCTTGAGAGAAAAATATTTAAAAAAAATTATTATAACCTCATAAATACAACCAAAAAAAAACACATTCATTAGTTAAATATGTTCTTTGATGATTGATTTCATTGAACAAAAATTTCAGAGAAAAATTATACGAGTATTTATATTCAGTTATAAAAGAATATAGACTTTTTAGGAAGGGCAAAGCATTATATTTATTTTTTGCCGCTCAGACAATTCAACAACAATATTTGATTGGATTCATATTCATGGTTAGATGTATCAGCATCAACCCTACATTAATGTCATCCTTGGATGCTATCACTGTTTCCTTGTCTAGGTTGCCACTATCCCCCCACACTTAAAAAAGCACAAAAATATTTTAGAATATTATTCATATACTCCTCCGGTTCTTAATATAAGACCCATTTAACTAATTTGATTTGATTAAGGAAGTTAGGTAAATTAGTTAATTATAAGAAAAGTGACACATTTTTCCTAAAATACCATAATCATCTTTCTTAATATCCCTCTCCCTCTTCTACTTGATTATAGTTGAGGAAGTATCCATAGGGGTAATTTAGAGAAAACTGATAAATATAAAAAATGGGTCTTATATTTAGGACCAAAACCAACTCAAAAATTGGGTCCTATATTAAGGATCGGAGGAGTATTAGAAATAAAATTTATTCCTCAAACTCTATGCAATAAACGAATTTATATGGAGTTATAAACTTTTTTAATCCATAATATGAGTCATGTTTCAAAAACGGATGCTAATTTAAAATATAAGTAATGTTTAGTTGTTGTTTCACGCATTAATCATGTTTTCCTTATGCAAACATAGGGAAAAAATTATTAATCTAGAAGGTATGTTATGTTACTCTTGCTATTGTTACATTACCTTTTTTTCCCCATAATTTTAAGGATATGTGACTTTTGCTGCTGCAATTAATGAGTTATTCAAACTTTTTTAATCTTTTTTAATATGTATGATTTTTTTTTTGAAATATAACCGATATAATTTTTGGACAGGGAAAAGTGACCACCTTTATGCTGCTAACCCATAAATTCTAAGCTGCAGATAGATATTCACTTCTCTGGTAAGTCTCTTCAATGCTTCTGCCACTCATAAATTCTGATCACAAATATAGATCCTTAGTTCTTTATTATCAGAACTTTAATTAATTACAAGCTTCACACACTTGTGTCTTGTTTTTTCCCTAAGTGAACAAGGAACTGTATGTTAAAGTCCTAAATATTTTAAAACCGAGCTTAGCTGGTGCAAGCTTGAAGTTTGTTACCATTATTTAATAATAGAGTACAAGGGATAACTAAAAAAAATCCAAAAGGAATGGCCAAGAGCCACAGAATTAATTCAGATGAGACCATTGAAAGCAGACCAAAGATCATTCATTGATTATGATTATACATTTTAAATTAAGTTTGTGAAGCCAAATAATTATTAAGATATAATATTTGTTGACATTGAAGTGCAATTGTCAGCATGAATCTTCTTGTTCTTCTGATTAAAAAAAAAAAAATTGATTTGCAGCAATCATAATCAGATGCCTCTTCATTGAATTTATATTCCTTTGCTTTGTTGGCATTTCTCATAAAATTGGTTGGAGGCACGTTTTTGTTCCAGTTGTTTCTTACAATGAAACAGAGCCATATTTATTTATTTATATATATAACATAAATATTTTCACAACGTAGAGAAGGAAACTAAGATAATTTATGACAGTAGTATAATTAGTGTGATTTGATGTGATCATGTTTGGATGAGGGTCGAATTTATGCTACTTAACATTAAAAAGAGCGGTTGAGGATGAAATAGCTTCTTTTGTGTGTGAATTAGAAAACAAAAAAGTCAAAGCTGATCGGTTGACCCAAGATATAAGAACCAAAACAAACGTATTGTGCCTACAGTTTCATTTCATAAATCATGCGATATGACCAATCAAAATTTGAATCCTCAAGAAGAAGAGGAGGTGACCATATTTAGTGTCTAACAGTATTTCAAATAAGATTGCATCCAATAGGAAAATACATGTATTTAGAAAAAAAAATCATGCTTTCTTCTCCTTTTTCTTCTTCTTCTTCTTTTTTTTTTTAATGAACACCTGATGTCCAAATGGGTTCATCTTTTGCTGTGTTTTTTTTTTTTTAACTCAAAATATAAACTCGCATCGTGATCCAAGGGACATTGAGTTCCTAATAAATAAACATGGTAAAGTTAGGGGTAATTTAGATGTAATCCATTTATATTCCTCCAGTCCGAAGAATTAATTAGAGAATTAGTTATGATTCTAAATGCAACTTAACTCATTTTATTTTTTATATTTATCATTTTGTCCAAACTAATGTATTCAATTTATAAATTGACATATAAATATTTTAAAAGATCATGTCACTTGTTGGAATTAAATAATCTCTTGAATCTTCTTAATTTATTTAAATTAATTAATTAACTCTTATATTAAACTCCACCACCCGTATCTATTACATACCATATTATCCATTCGTACTGTGCACATTACTCGTGCTCATTACTAAAAGCAAGCGGGCCCATTGAAGCCTAAGCTCATAAAAACTTAAAGGCCCTCAACGAAGCACCGTGGTGTGCCAATTCTTTAGCATTTTAATTAAGAGAATATTTTAATTACTCCAAAACGTTTATAAATTGTCTTACATATAAGAATACCATACGCTCCAAAATTTTGATTTATACTTATTAATTAGGAGCAAAGGGATTATCTCTGGCCTAATTTGTAACACAGCCTGCCTGCAATTCCTGGGTTTGCGGCCTTGCGAATAAAAGTTGCTTAGTGCTTGGAGGGCTAGGAAAAATTTGTACAAGATTCATTCTGCATCAATCTGGAGCTGAACCGAGTGATACGTTTTAGTAATTTAAGGATAAAGAGACTGAAGAGTGTGCCATTCAAATGCATATTTCTGGCATTGGTTGGGGTCCTTCAACGCATAAAAGCAACGTAACATAATTTTGTCTGGACTACTATTCTCCCAGAAGCAAAAGAATGCCACTTTGAAACGCAAGGAGGTGATAGTGGCATACTGGTAAAGTGGCGAGTATGCTGCCCAACAGCTTCACAGCGTATTATTGTTCACGGGCTAATGACGTCTACTCCTCAATAGATTAATTCAATATAATATTAGCATTAAACTTGCAGGAGAAAGGCCATAAAATAATCTAGAAAGATTGATGATTTAGTAATGAGCTTCATGAAATCATATGCATGTCGTATTTAACTATTCTGAATATGTGTGAGTGAGTGAAGTGCCATTCAAATGCATATTTCAGGCATTGGTTGGGATCTTCCAACGCATAGAAGTAATGTAACATATTTTTGTTTGGACGACTATTCTTCCAGAAGCAAAAGAATGCCTCTATGAAACACAAGGAGGTGATAGTGGCATACTGGTAAAGTGACGAGTATGCTGCTCAAAAGCTTCACAGTGTACTATTGGTCAGGAGCTAATGACATATGCTCATCAATAGAGTAATTCAACATCATATCAGCATTAAACTTGCAGGAGAAAGGCCATAAAATAATCGAACTTCAAGGAATTAAAAAAATAAGGAAGTAAATTCATGATTTAGTAATTTCTGAATTCTCTCTGAGCTTCATGAAATCATATACATGTCGTATTTAACTAGTTTGAAGATGTGTGAGTGACTAAATTGACAGGCTTAATATTTGGACTTTTTTATACTATATTCTTTATTTGCTCCATCACACACACAGAAGCTAAACACTTACAGGTAAACAAATCCCATTCCCATTCAGTATTCAGCACACGGAAAGCGAGAGGCCTTAGCCTTTAAGCCTGCTCTTAGCTCCAGACTTTCAGGATTGAATTGAATCAAGTCAAACGAAAAGTCACATGGTTTTTTCTCCTGTAATTGCCATCAGCTAAGCTAGTGGAAATCTTGATACAACATGTTCCTCAAAAGCTGCTGTAAAAGGCGACTTTGCATTTACTTAATCTTCATTTACAGTTAGCCTATTTATTTCTCTGCTAAATTTCATTGGGATTTCCCTGCCTAAAAGTTTTTTGGTAGTTTTGTTTCTCAGAGCTTCTCAGTCTTATAATCTCGAAGTTTCAACACATTTGTTCTTAAAATTTTGGGTCTACCCAGTTATAAACTTCATTTGTTCCAGCCACTTTGGTGTTGATGCATTAAGTCACACATAGATTGAAAGGCCTGCCCTCTCAGTTTATATAAACCCTTCAGAAAATGATGAAAGTTAAAACCACATTCTATCCCCGCGTTGATCATCAGTAGAACCAGTAAACTCCCAGTTTCTTTCTTCCCAGTGGCTGAGAGAAGCTCATTGCCAAAATAAATAGCAAGCCTAATTTTATGCAAAGCCTGTCTATCAACTAAAGTCCATGTAGCTTTCAGTTTAATTTGTAGAGATACCTTAAATTCCTAAAGATTAACACTACCTCTAGTATTAGATATAAGAACTAGACAAAAAGTTCATTTTGATAAAATCTCAATACATTTTGTCTTCCAAATTTATAATTTTTTGTCCATCCTATTCCTATTCATTGCACACAGTAAGAGTTCCCGTCAAGCCATAGTTACAACGCACATGACATGATTAGAAAAAGTATTCCAGAGAAAACAACTCACATTTGTTACAAATAACTAATTCAACTAATTTTTTTAATATTTACAAATTAGTTATCTAGATTTCATACTACGATGGAGGGTAGAAATGAAAATGGATTCAGATTATGACCGTCCTAAACTTACAGCTATATCAGTTTAACAAATTAAAACATCAAATAAGATGAAAATGCTATCTATCACAAACAAATCCATACCAAATGGATTCAGATTATAATCAGAACATATGCAGAGGTGGAATTTTCTAATACTTCTGGTAAAATTTGCTCCTCAAAAGAGTAAAAGTAACATATGCCTTCTGACCAAATTATAATTAAGCATGCTGAAGTTTGTAATCAACTTCAAAGGAAACAGAAGAAATTAAAACCTCCCTACTATGATTACCAACTTGAAGGCCAATACCCGTGGATGCCATAACCTGTCTTCCAGTTATCCAAGTAGACAACTTTCTTCACAGCCCAGAAAGAAACTAACAGTGCAAAAATCATAAACACCCTTTGCACATTAACATTCTTCACCTTCACAAGAACATGTGACATAAAAGCCATTAGCAAACCCACAATGGTGTACAAGAATCCCACGGCAAAACCCTCTGCTCCAAGCTGCATTCCAGACCCCTGATAAAAGAATACGAGCTTCGAAGGATCATTACGGTCCAACAAAAACATCGGCATCTTCCTTATGATGTTATGCATCGCACCAGAAACGCTGAAGAAGTAAACGAACACAGCACCCAATAACCAGAACTTCCGGTCATGGAGCATAGTCTGACCAGCCAGGATTCTTTTCACTATAAAAGGTAAAGTAATCAAAAAACCGAGTGCAAACAAAATCAATTGGCCCCTCGAGAATAACGGAGGCCGATGGATCGGACCTACAACGAGCTTCGTCTTCGACTCCAGAAATTCAGCCATGGACTCAGCGAGCCTGGAGAAATCTCCCTGGTCCATCTGATCTGACTCTTTGGGGCCTTGATGAGGCGCAATAAGGCGGATGTGCGGCAAGGCATTGACGCCGAAAAGAGCGAAACTAGATTGCGATTCTTTGAATTCAATGTCGCAGAAGAACAATTTCCCGTGAGATGGGGACGACGGGTCATCGTTGTTGGCGACGTAGGAGGAAGCGACAAGTGCGAATTCAGTGCGAAGCTCCTTGAGGCGAAGCTCTGGTTTCTCGTGGAGCTGAGAGGCGTCAAAGAAGACAACAATCCAATAGGGTCTTGGGGTTTTGACTGAGGTAAGGTATCGGGAGACGGATTGGTCGTTGAGGTGGATTAGACCAGATTGGGATCTGGATTGAAGCGTGAGAAGCTCGCTGACTCGGTCATCATCGGATTCCGAGGAGAAAGTGAGGAAAATAAGGGACAAGAGAACGATAACTAGCAAGAGAAATGGCGGTTTGGTAATGGTAGTCATGGCTGTCTGAGATTTCGGGGGTTTCACAGAGAGCCGGAGGGAAAGAGAGGAAAGGAAGGGTTAGAGGAGTGAAGTGAAGACTACGGAGAAAGACTTTGACAAATTCACTCCTCAGCATCTCCTCTAACTTCCAATCAATCTCTGCCACGTAAGCTTGTGATGCGTAGCGCTCACCAATTCCCTTTTTCCACGAGGACAATAATGGAATTTCCGGAGTTCAGTTTTAAGAATTACTCCTTTTTTTTTTTCGCCGGTGTTTTAAGAATTATTAAAATACGAGCAACTTTTTAGAAGTGATTTCATGAGATAAGTTTGCCTGAACTTATGTGAAAGGCCGGAACACTCCGTCGGGTAAAAATTTGGGCGGAGGGTGGCTCGGATGTAAATATCAGTTCCATCTCAAAATGGCCTAATTTTATAATGAAATTACCTAATTGCTTTTAATTTGAAATTTGAAAAATAAAATAACATACAATATAATTCAAAAATAAAATTACTTAAATCACGACAATAACTAAGACAGATATTTATGTAATTTCTTCATAAAATTTAATTTCAGAATGATCACGGACTTTGTAATAATGAGGACATGTTTAGATCGAAACTAAACTGTAGTAGTAAAAGTGATTTTATGATATACGTAGTAAATATTTAAAAAAAATTTTGTCTTAACTTGCATAGAAGTATTTTTTTATAAGTGCTTTCACTTATTCAGTCTATTTGGATTCACAGTCCAAACTACTTATAAGCATCTTATTGCACAAAAGAGCATTATGAAACATATTTGTCTTGCTGGAATAATTTTTATAAAATCCCGATAAATCATGATTTTACCTTTCTACCGCACTTTTAAGATAAGCAACAAGAAGTAGCTTATGTGTTTGAAAAATCCTAATCAATCTTCAGCAACTAAATTTTCTCCAATCTACCCCTCCCACACTCTTTCCAAAATCTCTTCTCAAATATTAACTTCATGCCTTTTTTTAGTAATTATACATTCATAAGTAATTTTAATAAATGAAAACTCAATATAATCACAATTCTTAAAATAACTTATAAGAAAAAAAATCCAAACACAAATCACTGCTAATCCAAACAGACACTAATTACATTTAAACAATTTATGCTGTGTTTGAATAAGCTTTAAATCCATTTGACTTATGGGCTAAAAGCTCATTACTCTTTCATCTTACTCGTTGCTTTTCAAATTGCGCTAAACGGGGGTTGGTAGGACCGTCTCTCTTCCTTCGATGCTGAAGTATGATCACTGTTCACCCCCATCTGCTTTTTCCCCCCAATGTGCGTTGCTTGGATTTGGATTCTCTCCACTACCTTCCCATCTTCTTCTCCTCCACTACCCTTCTTTTCTCTTCACAACTATTGGATCAAAATTCTAATGGTCCAGATTTAACATCTTATAAAAATAATATTATTAAAATAAATAAATAAATAAATTTAAACTGTTAAAATCTGGTCTGAACAGTTTACAATTGTAATAAAAAATTTAAAAAAAATTTGGTTTATAATAACAATATGTAGTTATGAACTGTTCAGATTATATTTTAACAGTTTAAATTTATTTATCTATTTTTTTATCATAATATTTATTTTTATAAAATGTTATAACATATTAAATCTGGACCATTGGAGTTTTGATCCAATGGTTGCGAAGAGAAAGGAGGGTGGTGGAAGGGAAGAGGATGTGAAGAGTAGTGGAGAGAATCCAATTCTGCGTTGCTCTCTCTCTCCTCTAAGATGCTTTTGCTTCGTCACTTTACATTGTTCCCCAATCCTTTCCATCTTCATTTTCTGTTTCATGGGGACGTTTTTGGGGGGTTTTGATCTTGTATGTTTCATTTAATTTTTCAAAATTATGTTTCACTTTATATTTAAAAAAATTATAATATTTCTAATTTTAAAATATATTTCAGTCATTAAATTTCACTTTTTCCTATTAAAATAATTTAAATTTATTATATTATGTAAATTCATTTTTTATCATTTTTCACTATTTAATAAGAGTCATACCCATTCTGGTAATTTTACAAACTAAACTTACTTATTCAATCATAATTCAAACAACTTCTACTTTTACAAACTAACTTTTATAAAATCTGATCCCAACATAAATCATATTACTCAATTTATCTTTTATCCAATCTAATTTTTTCAAAAGTCAAATTAATAATAAGCTGCTTTTTCAATCGTTAATCTAAACAGACCTATTATTAAACACCCGTTTGGACAATTTCCAAATTAGAGTTTGTAGATGTGGGGATATTTTTATGTACTTCTTTTGTTTCTTGCGGTTGTATTTTTGTGTATGCCATGAATGTATAATGGTGAAAACTTTTCTAATTTTTCCACAAAAAGTTGTTGTATGTATTTTTCCATGTGATATAATTTTTTTATGGGTACAAATATTTTATTAGATACAATCCTATTTGAGATACTATTTTATTATATTAATAAAACCATGTATGTTTCCCTAACATCATGTATTGTAATTCTAAAAGGAAAGTTGTACTATGTCTTGTTATATTATTCTATATGATGGGATTAGCTGTGGTATTTTTTTTTCCCGCTTAAATGTAATTACTTTTATGTAATTTGATTGAAAATGATGAGAGAGGAATTGATCCGGGTTAAAAAAACTTAAGAAGAATCTCAATAAAATCCTGCTGAAATACCTAAATCCAAATAAAAGCCTACACTTTTAATGATTTTCTAATTAGGCTATGAGGCCTCATTAGTAATTTTTGAATATTGTTAAATAACCAGAATGCTCCTAATTAATTAAGAAAATTTGATTATTTTATCCTTCCAAGTTGTCCCTCATCTCTTATGATTATTTTTTGGGACTTTATAATTTGTATATATGAAATTACAACATAAATAGCCTTGAAATAAATATTTTTTATTTTCTGTTGGTAAATATTTATTTTAAAATTTTAAAATATCTTAATTACAGAAAATATTTAATACTAAGTTATTATAAATAACCTTTCAGGTTGGAATCGCTTAAGTAAATAAAACTAACGAAATGATGAGAACATAGTATTAAATATTTCTTGTAATTACAATATTTGAAAAATCTTAAAATAAATATTTATCAACAAAAATAAAAATTATTTATTTTCAGGCTATTTATGTTGTAATTTAAAATATTTTATTAGAATATTTTTGAAGCTTTTAGTCATACATACAAAATTTAAACACTATAAAATCACTTGTGTTTTTTACTCCTGCAAAATAATTATAAGAGATGAGAGATTACTTGGGAGGGGTAAAATAATTAATTTTTATTTTTAATTAAAGGGAGCCATTTTTGTCATTTGACAACATTTAAAAATTCTAAATTAGGCCCCATAACCTCATAGGGGTGTGCATGAGGCCCGCATGCCCAATAAGCCCGCCCGAGCCCGCAAGAAAAATGCCCAGCCCAACCCAGTAAAAAGCTGCCCAAGCAAAAATGGGCATCTTCGGGCCGGGCTGATTCACGGGCAGGGTAGGGCCGCGGGCAGGGTATGCTGCCCTGCCCCTTTGGCCCTGCCCGAAAAAATATATTATATATATAGATAATATTATTTCAAGCAATTATCTCTTTTATTTTAGCTAAAAAAAATAGGTAAAATTAGAAAAATGAAAGGAACATAAAAATTATAATTATATAAAAGAGCTAAATATCAAAATATAATATTCAATATGCTAAATTACTCCAAGTCAAATGTTCTTCTTTTTCTCTTACATCCAATTTTTTAAAACAAAAAAAAAAATAAAACCACCTTTCAAATTTTGTGCTTTCACATGATTATAAGAATCCACCAACTATATGGATAAACTAAGAAATTGAAATACTGATTTAGCTTAATTATTAAATATTCTAATTATTAAATATATTTTTTTTACCTCCCATAAGAAATCAAAAGCTAAAGAATAAGACTACATAGGCCTTATATATATATATATATATATATATATGAGTGATAGACTCATTCGTGATAATTTTTTTCCTCTCATTTGTCTCAGAACATGATAATTGATTTTTTTTTTTTTACATATGACATAGGGCATTGTGTCATTACGCTGGGCAGAAAAACCCGCCCTTGCCCTGCCCAAAATGGTTAGGGCTTCTGCTGGGCAGGGCCGGGCAACGGGCTGCAAAACACAGCCCGCTCATCTTTCGGACTGGGCATCAGGCAAGGGGCTTGCCCTGCCCAGCCCTGCCCATGTGCAGCCCTATAACCTCATTAGGAATTTGTTAAAAATGTATGTCTTAATTTGGGTTTAGGTATTTCAGTTAGATCTTATTGGGATTCTCTCAAAAACTCATGATATAATTAAAAATTGAATTATTGGTTAGTGCTTGCTTCAGTCATTTAAAATCTATAACTTAACAGTATGAAATATTTTAGATTTAACTTTTTACATGAAATACATATTTAATCTAAATATGAAATAAATAAGAACATATAGGTGGAGTTCTATCAAACTATTATAAGGCTGATGATATTACATGGTAATGAACATTGAGTTTTAAAGGAACCACAAAAACATATAGTTAAGCTGATCATCACCACTTCTTCACTGTCTTCCACCTTCATGTGTGTGTGTAAATTTATACAGACACACATATTAAGTATCAACAATGTCGTCTTGAGCGTGAGCCGAAGCAAAAATGAGCTCAGGTTGTTCAGTGCCTGTTCCACAAGTCCCATCGATTGCATTGTTCTTCCCCAACGCCTTCAAAGCCAGATGCGCCGCCTTCTGCCCCGATATCATCATCGCCCCAAATGTTGGACCCTGCAAATTCATTCAACATTCATCATCCAAACATTGTCACCTTGATAATATTGTCTCTCTCTCTCTATATATATATATAAGCAAGGATGAAGATGATAGCTTACCATTCTTGGGGCTCCATCGATTTCTGCAACTTCCATACCAGTAACGATCATGCCGGGCACAACCTCTCTCGTCAGCCTCACAATCGTATCTTCTGCTTCATTCATGTCAAGGGCTTTCATCCCTGGAACGCTATCGATCATCCCTATGCTCTTCAGCCTCTTCACTCCGGTGGCTCCGAACGGCCCGTCGTGCCCACAAGAGCTCACCACCACCTTCGCCTCCATCACGTTCGGGTCCATGCACGACTGTGTATCGTGGTTCATCGACACCAGCGCCCAGTTCGTCACCACCCCGGCCACTCTGTCTTCCTTCACGATCAAATCCTCCGCCGCCACTGAGTTGAACAGCTTCACGTTGGGCCGGGCTAGAAGCTTGCTCATGATGGTCGACGTGAACACAGCGGCGTGCTTTATCACCACGTAGTCCCCTTGCTCGTCGTAATCAACGCCCAGCTCGTCGAGGAACAGATGGGCCGGTTTGCGGACCACCATGGCGGAGAAGAGCTGCCCGCCGAGCCACGCGCCGCCACCGGGGCTGACGGATTGTTCGAGGATCGCGACACGGATAGATGGGTTCTTGCTGAGCTCGTAGGCGCAGGAGAGGCCGGCGGAGCCAGCACCGATGATGACGACGTCGGTATCGGCGTAGGTGATCATGTCGGTCATGTACCGGCGGGTCATTTCACGAGAGACGATGGATTCTTTGATGGGTTGGAATTTGAAGGATTGAAGATCGTAAGGCGGTGAGGTCAGGGACATTGAGATGGTGGAGGATGATGTGGTGGATTTGATAGGTGTGAAGCGAAAAGATTGAATGGGTGTGCCGTGGAAGGAGGAGGAAGTGAAGGAGGATTTAGGGTTCGATGAGAGAAAGGAGGTGAGGGTTGCAGAGGCCATGGCTGCCATGAAAGGAAGAAGAAGAAAGAGTCTGCTTATTTGCGTGTGATATAAAAGAGGAAGCTTGAGATCAGTTGTGAGATTGAAGAGTGTAACGGGATGGTTTTATAAGCAGAGCTCAGTGGAATATCTGAACTAAAAATCTTGCTTTTTGAGTCACTTAGATAGAATTTGAACGGTTCAGGAATTTGATTTGAAGTCACAATTGGTATCATTATTTCAGATACTTAATGAGTTAGCATCTGCTTTTTCCCCAGAAACTGCCAAGATCTCCTGGGAGTAGTGGTGGGGAACACTGGCCTAAAAAGAGCAAGATACAAAGAAAAATATGAGGTTGGGAATATGGTGGATGGGAACATGGGGTGAGATATTTATGTCGATAATAATTAATAATCTTTTGAATCGTTAGTTATTAGCATAAAACCACACCTGGCTAAACGAGGTAACTACACACCACACACAGTGGGATCATTTTGAACAATGCGTTGATGCTGATCCAAAACTCCACCTTCCTATCAGACTTCTAATTGGGAGCTCCTAGCTAGGTAGATCCACAAAACTGTAACAAGAATATAATGAAGGTCTATTATTTTGATTCACTGTTCTTTAGGGGGGAAAATATGGAGGAAATGGGTCCACTTTGTCACTGAAAAAGGAGAGCAAAACAGAAGAAACTTGTCTTCACACTGTGCCTGGGATTGCAAGAAGGCAACAGCATGAACATTTCATGGATTCTTACTCTGCTACGATGGATGTGGAAGACCTCCTTTTTTGTCTTATAAATCTTTCAAAGAATCAAATTCAATGTGAAAATTAAACACGCAAGGTGTGTGCTAGAGAGTTGCTTGGGTCTGTCACTAGACCGTGCAGACAAAAGAAACATGAGGATATGGTTTTCAAGACAAGAACAGAGCCCTACGAAAGACGTTAATTAGAAGTGATTTACACTGCATTTGAAAAATTTTAAAAAAAATGTTTTAGAATCATATTAAAGTGACAACTGTGGGATTTGAACCCACGCCCTTTCGGACCAGAGCCTAAATCTGGCGCCTTAGACCACTCGGCCAAATTGTCCTCAGCTGATGTTGAGAATCGAATGTTTATCAACTGAGCATTTTCCAAGGTAATCTCGATATAATAAATGTCTCATCTAATTGGTCAATCATATCGTTGCCTACATGTACTCCTCCGGTCCTAATTATAAGACCCAATTGACTTATTTGAAGAGATTAAGAAAATAAGTTAAGTTGGTTATTTATAATAAATAAGTGTTGTCATTCCTAAAATATCCTTGCTAATTAAGTATATTGGCTAAAACTATTATTATTAGAAGGATTATCTTGGAAAAAAATGCATAAATATAAGAGACAAAATGGATTGGGTCTTATAATTAGGACCAAATAAAAAGTCAAATTGGGTCTTATAATAAGGACCGGAGGAGTATCTTTTTGAAACTGACCTGTAATTCCGAATAACCCTATACTTATTATTTAAAAAAACAGAGAAAATAAGAATAAAACTTAAGAAATCACATGTAGAGGTTTTCTGAGTATAGTGTAATAATTGATGTATAACACATTCTTTTATGTATTTAATAATATATATTATAATTTTTTGGGTGAATTCCATCTATTAACCTAAATTTATAGTACTGAAAATTTTCAAACCAAAATATAGTGCAGCATGAGAACTCATTTAAGAGAAATTTTCCCACATTTTGAGAAGCAACGTGATAATGTCTGTGCAGTACAGTGTTTATAGGATTGATGAAAAATTTAGGAATTTATTTAATAAATAGTTAATCTTTATGATAATACATTAATACTAGATTTCACAAAAGAGATGGAATAACGGGTCTTCATTTAGTACTCATTACTGTAATACAATCTAAACTATTCAAAATCTAATATGAATGGTTTAAATTTAAAATTTTTAATATATAATTTTTTCAATTATAAATTTATTTTTTTGAAGATATGTTAGTTATGATATTATATTTATTTTAAATTCTATATCTATTAAAACAAAAAGTTGATTAAAATATATAAAAAATTTAAATTTAATCTAAACCATCTAAAATCGATCTGGATGATTCAAATTGCGATGAGCATTCCATGTTCATCATTATGATGATGAGCATGGAATGTGCTCTCTAAAATAACCATTCTTCTTCCTCCTCCTGAGCCTCCGCCTTCATTTTCAATCCATTGCTCCCCACGTATCAATATATCATTAACATTTTCATTGGATTGCAGCCTGGATTTCCTTGTTTTCCTCACATTCTGATTTCAAATATAGATATGTTCCATTGTATGATCCCCATAATGCCCTTGTCGGCTCTCCATCCACTAAGCATTTTGACGTGAAGGGGAAAGAAAGATAGTGTTGAATACACACACACATATATGATTGAACATTATTAAATCTATGAATGGAAGTAGAGTAAATTAAATTAAACCCTATAAATCTTTTGTGAGGTTCACAAGGTCTAAACATTCATTTACTGTGGCGGCAAATTACCTACCAGGCAATTAATGAAGCAGGTGAATGTCAACTTCAATCCAAAAACAAAGAAAAGTCAGAAGGCAAAAACATGTGAAATAAAAATTGAAATTCAGATCATTTAATGAACATATCCACTCTCTGTTCTTCTCCATCGTCCCTCTCTTTCTCTGAATCCGATGCTGAACTCATCATCGTCCATGGTTGTCCTCCTCACTCTAGCACTCATGGCTGCTTCTTCTTTCTCATCTGAAGCAGCTAATAAGTCCAAAGCATTCTTCAACGACAACTTCGACATAATGTGGTCCAAAGACCATTTCACCACTTCCGAAGATGGACAGATCTGGTATCTCTCCCTAGACAAAGACACAGGTACACAATCGTCAAACTAGTCTTTCTCATTCTCTGTTAAATACATTTCTGATACATAATTGATGTATTATAGGATGTGGTTTCCAGACAAAGCAAAGATACAGATTTGGTTGGTTCAGCTTGAAGATGAAGCTGGTAGGTGGTGACTCTGCTGGTGTAGTTACAGCATTCTACGTAAGTGTTTGAATTCTGCATCATCTTCAAAATTGAAGAGAAATGAGATCTTGTGAAGCATTTTTCTTTGGATACAGAACATGAGGGTGGATTTGATGTTGCAGATGTGTTCAGAGAATGGAGCAGGACCGGAGAGAGATGAGATCGATTTTGAGTTCTTGGGAAACAGAACAGGGGAGCCATACTTGATTCAGACAAATGTGTATAAAACTGGAACTGGTGGACGTGAGATGAGACACATGCTTTGGTTCGACCCCACTGAAGATTATCACACCTACTCCATCCTCTGGAACTACCACCAGCTCGTGTAAATTCGTCACCTACCACTTTTTTCTTTCAATTACATGCTAAAAATCAAAACTTTTAGTCACACCCATTTCAGTTTTAACAGATTCTTCGTGGACAAAGTGGCCATAAGGGTGTACAAGAACTACGGCGAAATGAACAATTTCTTCCCAACAGAGAAGCCAATGTACTTATTTTCAAGTATATGGAATGCAGATGAGTGGGCTACAAGAGGAGGACTAGAGAAGACTGATTGGAAACTAGCTCCATTTGTGTCATCCTACAAGGACTTCACTATTGAAGCCTGCCAATGGGAAGAACCTTACCCTCCATGTGTGTCCACCACAACTCAGAATTGGTGGGACCAATATGATGCTTGGCATCTCTCTGATGACCAGAAAATAGACCACGGTTGGGTTCTCAGAAACCTCGTTGTTTATGATTATTGCAAAGACTCCCAACGCTACCCAACTTCCCCACAGGAGTGTTCTCTCAGTCCATGGGATTAATAATGAATCGGCGTCTATGCCATTAATCTTGCTTTTTTGTTGAGTCGGTTCGTGTTTAGGACGCAAATGTTTCATAAATACTAAGTGGATGCATAATAAATGGCATGCATTGATTGCAATGAATGCATTTATCTCTTTTGTTTGTAATAATGGTGAGTTTTTGCTTCTCCAAAGCATAAAAGACAGAAATGGTTTTATGAATTATAATTCCATGTTCATATAGTTTAGCTTTATGAATGAATATACACACCAGATCTTCTGGATGCAGTTAATCACTTTTATGGCTATACAAATACCAAGCTTGTTTTATGATCTCAAGAACAGGGGATTTGTGTGGGAATCGAAGATGGCTTCATCTGCAAAATGGGGTTTCGTTTTTATGGCTCTGGTATGGTGTGGAAGCACAGAAGCAGTAACTAAAGAAGGAAATGACGTACCTTGCGTTGCGTGCAGCCAGGCAATGAGCGCGATGGTGCCATGTTTTGAGTTTTTGGAGGGTGGAGGATCAGAGGAGCCTTCACCTAGATGCTGTCTGGCTGGTATGCAATTGAGGGCCATGTGTAGTACGGCTGAGATAAGGAAGGCTGTGTGTTATTGTTTCAGAGACGCCAAGTTCCAACCTCCGATTCTTGCTCAGAGAGTTCAACAGCTTCGTCAAGCTTGCGTCAAGGACCTTCCAAACATTCCTGCCGATCCCCACGAGGAATGTTCCTAGTAACAGTAAGCCCAGATCTTTTGATCATAGTTTTTATGGGATTTTTTGTGTTATTAGGATTGGATGGTGCTGATGAGACTTGGGTTTGAAAATAGACTTATTTGACATTGTTATTTGCAGGTTTCTGGGATGTCGAGGGGCAACAAATAAGCAGAAGAACTGTAGGACTTAATAGGAAATCATAATTGGCTGTCTTTTGTGGTTTTCTTCCTTCGTATGTTTGATGGCGTCCAATACTAAATCTTTTCAGCTTACTTTAGAATCAAGATTTTAATCAATTTGCATAACAGAGCATTAATTCGAAGATCGTTCACCAAGCAAACCAAATTACTCGCATGCCCTCCAGGGCTTAGTCCCTGGGGAATTAAAATTCAGGTGCTCTCCAGACAATGGTTATGGTTTATACAATAAAAACCAAATTACTTGTTTTTGGAGTCCAGTAGAATTGAATAATATTTATCATTTATTTCTCTAATACTACATCTACTCATTAATATAAAAACCAATTGATTAATTAAAAAATTGTTACAGATAAAAAAAATTTAAAAATTACTTAATTATCTCTTTAAAATACTTATATATATCATTATAATGTATTAGACAATAAATATAATACTTCAAAGTAATTTATTTAACTTTTTTCTCATATGTATTAATTTCTTTTTAAACTGAAAACCTTCTATTAGACTAAATTTATATTGGTGGAAAAAATTAAAATTAAACTAAAGAATAAAATGCAGCTCATCATTTTATTTTAAGTTTTGGGCATTTTGAAAATTAATGTGATACGTGTACAGTGATAATATGTTTGTTAATAAATATGGTACTAAGTAGAACCATTCTATACCGTCTGAGCACCCTCGTTCCTCAACCATGCTACTGTGGGAGACATAAAAATAGATAATCAATCAAAAAGCCCCCAGAATCTCATTGCGAGAAGATGGTGCACTCAAAAGACTCGCCTAGTAGGTTCCACCTTCTTTGATGAGCGCTTTCGAAGCAATAATGAATGCATGACTCGAGAGATAAATACATCCAGCAGCTTCCCCCCAACCCTCTCTTCATTCTAGTACTCCCCATCCCATCAGATTGCTACAAGTTTTCCACATTCTTGTATAATAGGATTAGGATTAATTAACACAACGGGAACAGCAATACAGAAGGACTATAGGACTTTGTATTGCGAACAACCATCCAATACAGCACAAACTGTATCACATCTCCCATATGAACTCGATCCAAATATCACACACACAATAGATTACTCGGAAACACAATTATTATAAACCCGCATTAGCGGGAGACTAGTCATTAAGAGTACGAAATTTATACACACCGCTTAAAAACCATAACATAAATTTATTCAAGGGGCAAACCATGCACCCCGACACTTCAATTTCTCAATGAAAAACACAGACTCAACGCAACAGGAAAGGACCGACAGAGGCAACTCTTCCGCACAATCTTCAGTTACCACCACGAAGGCGAAGCACAAGGTGAAGGGTGGACTCCTTCTGAATGTTGTAATCAGCTAGGGTCCTTCCGTCTTCAAGCTGCTTCCCTGCAAAGATAAGCCTCTGCTGGTCTGGTGGAATCCCCTCCTTGTCCTGAATCTTGGCCTTGACATTGTCGATCGTGTCCGAACTCTCCACCTCCAACGTGATGGTCTTGCCAGTCAAGGTCTTCACAAAAATCTGCATGCCTCCTCTGAGGCGAAGGACAAGGTGAAGGGTGGATTCCTTCTGAATGTTGTAGTCTGCAAGTGTACGTCCATCTTCGAGCTGCTTTCCAGCAAAAATCAACCTCTGCTGGTCTGGTGGGATACCCTCCTTGTCTTGAATCTTGGCCTTAACATTATCAATGGTGTCCGAGCTCTCAACCTCAAGAGTAATGGTCTTTCCTGTAAGCGTCTTCACGAAAATCTGCATACCACCACGTAGACGCAAGACAAGGTGGAGGGTTGACTCCTTCTGGATGTTGTAATCAGCCAAGGTTCGACCGTCCTCAAGCTGCTTGCCAGCGAAGATCAGCCTCTGTTGGTCTGGTGGGATACCCTCCTTGTCTTGGATTTTGGCCTTGACGTTGTCGATGGTGTCTGAGCTCTCAACCTCCAAGGTGATGGTCTTCCCCGTGAGGGTCTTAACGAAGATCTGCATGCCACCACGGAGACGGAGGACGAGGTGGAGGGTGGATTCCTTTTGGATGTTGTAATCGGCGAGGGTACGGCCGTCCTCGAGCTGCTTTCCGGCGAAGATCAACCTCTGCTGGTCTGGGGGGATCCCCTCCTTGTCTTGGATCTTGGCCTTAACGTTGTCAATGGTGTCGGAGCTCTCAACCTCCAAGGTGATGGTCTTGCCGGTGAGAGTCTTGACAAAGATCTGCATACCACCACGGAGACGGAGGACAAGGTGGAGGGTGGATTCCTTTTGGATGTTGTAATCGGCCAGGGTGCGACCGTCCTCGAGCTGCTTTCCGGCGAAGATCAACCTCTGCTGGTCTGGGGGGATCCCCTCCTTGTCTTGGATCTTGGCCTTGACGTTGTCGATGGTGTCGGAGCTCTCAACCTCCAAGGTGATGGTCTTGCCGGTGAGAGTCTTAACAAAGATCTGCATGCCACCACGGAGACGGAGGACGAGGTGGAGGGTGGATTCCTTTTGGATGTTGTAGTCGGCAAGGGTGCGGCCGTCCTCGAGCTGCTTGCCGGCGAAGATCAGCCTCTGCTGGTCTGGGGGAATGCCCTCCTTGTCTTGGATCTTGGCCTTGACATTGTCGATGGTGTCAGAGCTCTCGACCTCGAGAGTGATGGTCTTGCCGGTGAGGGTCTTAACGAAGATTTGCATCTACAGAATTAAAAAACAAAACAGATTAGAACAGTCCTAACAAAAATCAAAAGAGCCTCAAACAAGATTATGAATTGATCAGATTCAAACAAAACAAACTCCGTCAACAAGTTCTTCTCTGTCTGTTTTTTTTTTTTTTTTGCCCAAACAAAACGGGGAAAACGATAAAGAAAAATCCCTAAAGATGATAGCTTCAGGAACAGATCTGAATGCCGCTTTCAGGCAATAGAATAATTTTAAGTCCAACAATCATGAAGAACTCGAACAAGAAGCCGCCTCATGATCAACTGAGGACTTTGAAAGCGAGACAGTAAACACATATAACCATCCTTTAGATCCGGGCACCTTTTACACGAATAAAGGACGCGAATCAACCACAGAATAATCGGCAAAACATCGAAACCGCGTTAACGCATTAATCCGCTTACGCCGAAAGTACTCCGCGGCAAATCCGAATCAAACTTGACTCGATTGATTCAAAATATCATATATAAAACGATCTCTCGTATATAAAAAACTAGGTCAACTAATTCAGAAGAAAAGACCAAAACGATCCAGATACACCACAGATTAAACAAACACAAGATAGTCCCAAACAACCGCGGGAACTGAAAATTAAAAAAAAAAAAAAAAAGGACCGAACTAAAGAACAACGGAAAAGAGAAGGAAACTCGAAGAATACCTTGAAGGAGTATAGAAGGCTTTCTCAGAGAAGAAACGTAAGAGAAGGAAATTGAAATGCAAAGATAGAAGGGGGCTTGAGCCTGCTTTTATAACAAAAGGAGGTGAACGACTTCGTTACGGCAACGGCGAGCGTGAACATTGGGCCAATCATATGATAACGCGTGCCAATGACGTGTCACAAGTGGCTGAAGACGCGGCAACGTTTTCGGAATCTATTCATTGCATTCTCCGCGGGGTTACCGTTGGGACGACGTTATCTTTAAGAGACGGAGACTCTTCTTTATCATGTGGGGCCCACGGGAAATGATATTTTAATAGCAAGCGGGCATTCCTGGGCCCACAGTCCATTATTGGATGGCCCAGTGGTAGTTGCACTTGCAGGTTGCTTCCCCGATTTTTCTGACCAATGAATTTGGGATTAAAAAAATACACGAGGGAATTTAGGAGCCCTAATCCTTAAAAAAGTATATAATAATGGCAGGATTTAATTATATATTAATGATGATGATTTCGTTGTTATCTTTTGGCCATAGATTTCATTATTAGTTTATAAAAATATTATTAAGTTCGTCCACCCACCCCGGATTATTTTTTAGGCCGACTCCTATTAAAGAATTAAAGAATCTTAGATAAAAGACGAAGATACAATTTTTAAAAGCAGAGGAAGGGAGAGAATGATTTCCACTTCTCCTTAATTGAAGAGAGATTTTGTAACTTAATTTTTTTATCCACAAGGAGTATGTTTAGGCCGAAATCCACACAAAAAATAATTAATAAAAATAAACATGTAAGATTTTGAATTCTTTTATTTGTTATTATGTCACTATTATTTAATGTAAATATGCTAATTAGAAAATAAATATTATGCAGTCACCCACATCCAATTAATCACTAGGACAAAATCCATTGGAATAAATGAGAATAGACCATAGCATATATTGAAAACTTAGAAAGCTATTAATTATGTGGGATTGCATGATAATTTTAAATTAGGTAAATTAATTTGGCAACAAGTGACAAATAAAAAAGACAAAAAATTGATTGAAATATTATATTTAAGAACAAAACTAAAGCATACGTTTGGTCATTTAACTGTATACAACATTTTAATTTGGTCCATTAACTTTAAAAAACATACATTTAGTCCCTTAATCTTAAAATTGTTAGGTTTAAATGATATTTTTTGTAATAATTACGGTTATTTTGAATATTAAACTTAATTTATTAGCATTTAAGAATGTTTTATCAAGATTTAAAATCTCAATATCATCATTTTTTATTAACAATTTTAGAGTTAAAGGATTAAAAGTATATTTTTTAAAGTTAATAAACCAAATTGAAACTCGCTATAAAATTAAGGAACTAAATGTATATTTTAGTCTAAAAACGTATCTAATTGTGTTAGACAATCCTAACTCATTAATAGAAAAAATATCTAAACATATCTTTCTAATTATGATATTGATGTACGTATTCAAATTCACTCCCAATATAATCTAACCAAATCTCTCATTTCATGATGCATTTATAAATATTCACCTTCACTTCCAATGAAATGGGTCCGATTCTAGCGATCATCAAAATCTAACTTAATCTCTCTAATTATGAGCATACTCTTTCTGGCAATCGCACATCTAGAAATGATTTGATAAATAATATCTAAACAAAATCAAATCCATTGAAATCACTTACTAAGGGGAAAAAATCATCCAATAAAAATTCACTGTGAGCCAAAGTCACTTGTCATCATCCATCTGGTATCAATTTTGTGGATCCCAATCTAAGAGCTACTTTGATATGAGATTATCCCATAAATTAATTTTTAATGCATTAAGTATTCTAGAATATCACACTATGAATTATTTTAAAATATCGAGTGTTACTAAAAAATATTTTGAGTGCTGGATATATTAAAAATTAGTGTAGGATACTAAATTTTATTGAAAAACACTTTATGATTTGAGATGTTAGATATTGGGTAGTAATAAAAAATATTTTAACGTGATAAATAGACTAAAAATTATTTTAAAATATGTTGTTAAAAAAATATTTCAAAATATTGAGTGGTATTAAAAAAAAACTTCAAAAAATTTTTAACAGAACAAAGGGTGACGGACGGACCGTTAAATATATGTGTGCGCCATAACTTGGTAATTAGAGTGTTAAATATAATTAAAAAAATAATATCAAAATATTAAATACATTAAGAAAATAACACTAAAATGTTAGGTGTATCGTCAAAAAAAATTGATAATAATAGAAAAATAATAATAACCTTTTTTGGCCAAAAAAATAATCATAACACCCAGACACCGACTCCATGTCCTGTATCTCCCGACGGTGACCCAGGACCACCCAGCCGTGTCCACCGTCCAAACGTATTGATAAGATGGAGAAGAACCAGCGGACAGTGAACCAAGGAAAAATTATAATCAAATGTGAAAAAAGAAAAATAATTATTACAAAAATTTAATAACAACTTGAACAGTTTTTAATAACAAGTTTTAAAATAAAAAATGATAATTTCTAAAACTCGTTTTGTTTTATTTTTTTAAGATTTCATTGTAATTCTCTTATGAATCAATAATCATTTCAAACTTAATGATCAAATCTACCGCAGCCGTCCAATTGACATCATTACCACACACTGGACGGTAGTAAACATTCATGGGTAAATTAGGGTGAGGTGGGAAATCTTTTTCTCCTCTTTTCTTCTTTTTTTTGGTTTTTTTTCTTGGCGCACCGTTATCTCCGCAGCTTCTAGCCCTACACTGAGCGTGTGGATGGGAACAAGTCATAATAATAAATCTATTTGGTAGGTTCTGCTTCGTGCACGCATCGTTTTAAAATAAGTATTACAATATGGTATTTAATATAAAAACTGATTTTAAATATAATATCTTAATTTATTTTATCTATTATGTTTATTTATTTTTTAAAGTAATTTTTATAGTGATTGTGCATGTTAAAAAATCTTTATAAAAAAATAATTTTAATATATATAATTAATAAGGATATAAAATGCTAATCATAATGCCCGAGCTGGAATTTTTTTTTTTGTTTGCTCTTGTTTTGTTTCTGTTGCTATTGGCCCTTGTATTGTTCTTTTTGGGACTGTGTTTCTTACTTTCTTTTTGGAATGAAATTTCTTGTTGAAAAGAAAAAGAAAAGTAATCTAAAAAAACACATCATATCTATTACAAACGACTGATATAATAAATTTTCTTAAATATATGTAAAAAAATTATTTAACTCTTATATTAAACATAAGATGATAATAAATATAATAATAATGCAAGAATGATTTAAGCTTAAAATATCTATATACATAGAATCAATCAGCCTTCCCCCCCCCCCCCGGTTTTTTTCCTTCTCGTTTTTGAAAGCCAAACTTAAATACAGAAAATGAAAACGTCACCGGCCGTCTGAAAGCCCAGAAAAATTCCCAGCAGACGACAAAAAAAAAAAATAATGCGCCTCCAAATACTGGGAGACAAAGAAAAAGTAAATTCATCTGGGTGTTTTAATTATTTAAATACCTTGTAGCTCTAGAAAAATTACATTTGGATAAACATTAAATACTCCTCCGGTCCTTATTATAAGACCCAATTTGACTTTTTATTTGGTCCTAATTATAAAACCCAATCCATTTTGTCTCTTATATTTATGCATTTTTTTCCAAGATAATCTTTCTAATAATGATAGTTTTTAGCCAATATACTTAATTAGCAAGGATATTTTAGGAATGACAACACTTATTTATTATAAATAACCAATTTAACTTACTTCCTTAATCTCCTCAAATAAGTCAATTGGGTCTTATAATTAGGACCGGAGGAGTAGTACTACTTCCGATCCTAATTATAACACCCAGTTGACTAATTTAAGGAGATTAAGAAAAGAAGTTAAGTTAGTTATTTGTAATAAATAGGTGTTGTCTTTACTAAAATATCCTTACTAATCAACTATATTGGGTAGGACTACAATTATTAAAAGGACTATCTTGGAAAAATATGCATAAATATGAGAGGCAAAGTGGATTGAGGTCTTATATTTAGGATCAAAATAAAAATCAAACAGGGTCTTATATTAAAGACTGTAGGTAGTATTTGAGTTGAATAAAAGTGACTTCGAAGCAGAAAAAATGTTCTTTTAATCATAACTCGTACTTCTCACTAATTTAAACTCATAATATCACGTTTAATAAATTTCTTTAAAACATGTTTAGGGTGTGTTTGTTGTGAAGGAAATAGAGGGAAAAGAAGGGGAGAAAAAATTTCAATAAACTCATTTTAAAAAAATTGAGAAGCGGAGTTAACCTTTTTTATTAATTTTAATTACTTTTTTATCTTATATTTTCTTTTTAGTAAAAAATTGAAGTCATTAAAATTTTTCCTCTTTTCCCTTTCTTTCTCTCCATTTTCCTCGTACCAAATAGAGCTCAGTATCATTTGAGTTATAAATTAAAGCCCTGATGAGTAAAATTGATTTCAATATCGTGATAATTTTTTATGGGGAAAAGATCATGATAATTTTACTTAGAGAGAGAGAGAGAGAGAGTCTATGCTTTAGGCATGATATGTATGTAAAATATTGCTAACTCAACAAACTTTTCATGCGACGAGGAAGATATGTTAAATATAAAAAAAAAAAAAAACCAATGAATTTTCGTAACTTGATGGTTATACTACCTTGGTCTATTTTCCCTTTTTTTCAATAACTTAATTAAATTCCTGGTCATTCAATAAACGTAGTTAAATTAATTAAAAAACAATAACTCGAACAGAATCGAGAAACTCAAACAACGGATGGGGGGAAAAAATGGCCGGATAATCTCGTATCTTATTTGGTTCGGAAGAATTTTTTACCAATGTGTCTGGGTGGTGTAGTTGGTTATCACGCTAGTCTCACACACTAGAGGTCCCCGGTTCGAACCCGGGCTCAGACAAGGGTCCATGTCATTTTTTTTTTATTTTTTTTTATTTTTGGGTTGACACTTTGGTGCTTCTCGAACATGCTTGAACCAGCCTGCCCCGTGGGGTTTTGTTATCTCAGGCTTTGCTCATCTTTACTGAAGCTGGGCTGACTAAGTTTTAGTCAACGTTGGTGGCTTGTTTCAAATACCTTTTTTGAAAAACAAATGAAAAAAGATACCATCATTAATCAACTGACAAACTGTCACTGTCACTTAATATGTGCCTCTGCATGTTTCTAATAACCAAGTTTCCAGCATAATTCTAGACCATTTATGATGCCCTCAATTTGATTAATTAAGAGAGGTGTAAGTGGGCTAATTACACGATTAATTAGATAACAAAACCACCAGGTTCTAATAGAGTTTTTATAACGAAAGCTTGGTTATGATGATTCGTGTCTTTGAGCGATCAAGGCTTTATGGCCATGAATCCATGGGATAACAAAACCACCAAGTTCCCAATTAGTTTTGGGAGGTATTCCGATAGAAAGATTTCAAAAGTCATTTTATGGTATACAAAGTAAATATATGAAAGAGTTTATCTCGATTTGTGAAAAAATACTTTTTAGAAATACTTTTCATGCTATCTAAACACCTTTTTAATAGAGTTTCATCATGGCTGGAAAATGTTTCTTTCTAAGAAAAATAATGGACAGTCTTTGAGCAATCAAAGTTTAGGACAGTTTTCCTTCCGTTCATTTTCTGGCCCAACGCCTTGCAGAAAGGTGGCAATGCAAAGATTCGTAACTAATCATTTTGCCCATTAGTAGTTTTTCCAAAAGGAGTGAGGTGATTTTTCCATAAGAGAGCGTTGGCCCATACCCATATTTCTGAGCCGTGGTCCAAAAACCTTGTGATGGCGATGAGCTAAACGCAAATTATGGTTATTTCAGTTGTTGATTTGCCCATAGACATTCACATTTATTTTGTTACATATATTTTTTTATATAATTTAACTAAATAGATTGGATGGCTTATTTTAGTGTGCTAAGGGGTCATAGGCACAAAACCCCCCTAGCCACCTTATTTATAAAAAAAAAAATTGACCAAAGGAGCTCAGTGACTAGCCACCAATGGCTAAAGGTCTGGCGGGTTGGAGCTCTAGCCGGCCGGCTAGCCATCGGAGTTCTGGCAAGGTTCATCTTTTTGGGGAAAAAGCATAATGTAAGGGTATAATTATATTTTCACCTATGACATTTAATTTTATTTTGGCCAAAAGTGTTGAAATGAAGTTTCAGAATCTTATGAGGCCGTTGAAAATTAAATCTTTTTAGAGGAGGCCAACGAAAATTTTCCATTTTTATTTTACTTTGGCGTACTGTAGTTTGACCAAAATGTTCACCATTAATTTTAATCAATGGTTTGCGAAGTGCCATGTAATGTCAGTCTGTTATTAAATTCACCACAACTTGTTTCGTAATTAAAAATCAAATTAAAGTACCTAATAGAATGCAACACACACACCATAGATAAATTATAATAGGGATAAAATGCTTAAATATCTAAAAAACATTCACAGAGGAGCGCCCAACAATTGAAGTTTTGTTGCTCTTATATGCCTTAAGAATTTATTTTTGTAGTATTTCTGTCATGAACCGTTATTTGTTATTAAATTTGATCATAAAAACACCAATTAAACTATTAATTAGTGTTTTTAATGATCAAATTTAATCATGATAGAAATGCTGTGAAAATAAATTTCAAGACATAGAGGGGGGAAAAAACAATTATAGGAGCTGGATACTCTTTTAAGGATATTTTCGGAATATTTAAACACCTTATCTTATTATAATTTAACCACTTACTTTGAACAAATTTGAACAGGTATATAATTTTCTTTCTATTCGAGCCCCCTCTTGTTTCAATGAGCCCAAAACATGACGCTTTTCCAACAAAAATTTAGAACATTAGTTTAGATGGAGGTGCCCACCCTACGTAATAGTGTAAGCTGGCAAAATAGTAGCACTTGTGTGGAGATCAAAACATGTGTCTGTAAGTGAGACTTTTTATAAATCTTTATTAAACATATTCATATAAACAACACAGCTACTAGTAAAAGTATTGAATAAGGAGAATTATCATGATCCAATCCAAAAATTTAATTATCAAGAAATCCTAATAATAAGTAATCAGCATAAACCTATTATCATTTCCTACCCTAAAATTTGTCTTTGCATTCTTTAGTTGTCAATGAATTTTAGAGCAATCAAATTCCTTCCTTATGACCTAATTGTAATTCTTTGTATTAAATATTGATATACTCATTCCATAAGATTATTATACTGTCCTTTTAGAAATTTAAATTAAGTCAATTGTTATAACGTGAAACGCTACTTTCGATCCTCAATATAAAAGATAAATAAACAATTTAGGAATATTAAAAAAATAATTAAATTTGTTATTTATAATAATATATGTTGACTTCACTAAACTACTATATTTAATCATGTTTATTAGAACTCTTCATTCGTGAGTATCTCTTAAAATTAATAAGAGATATTTTGAGAGGGAAAATTATAAATTTAAGAGATAAAATAAACCGAAGATTTTATATTTAACACCAAATCAGATCCCAGGCAAATTTTTATATTAAGGAGGAAGGTAGTACTATTGTATTAGATTTGAAACGCAGTAAGGTATAGGAAGAAATCCAAAACAAAACTGCGGGTTTCAATCACAGAACACAGCTTTACATTGGAAATGTGTATATGAAAAATTAATTAACCTAAATCCTTGAAAACCTAGTCTACTCCGAAAGGGTTCCAAACACAGTAACACTCGATGTCTAGAGAAAGCACTCATGGACTTAGCTGCACCATTTTTAGCAGAAAGTAATGGAAGCTTTAAACCACGCATGCATTTTTGCCTATTGTCTACGCAATATATCACTTTTTACACTATATATATATATATAGCTCTCTCATGATTCTGGTTCTTCTTTTCCCACATGAATGGCACTTACACTATATTTTCATTATAACTTCATTTGGCCTAAAACCTCCATATATCAGCAAAGCGTTCTATACAAAGACAATGATTTACAGAGGCCATGGAAGGTAAGGTCCAACTTATAGGAGAGACCTACAACAAACATCTACATATGAATGGAAAAAAGATGACATGGAAGAGAATCACTTTAAGGATATTGATTTTTATGTAAGAAATGGATGGGAAGGCTTATATGCGACTAGGCTATAAGGCCATTGGCATAATCTTTTCCTATTTTTAATGAAATATTAGATGAGGAGATGAGGTGAATCTTAGCTCAGCATGTTGCTCTAAATTGTAAGTTCTAACTTCCTCATTTCAGAGAATTTTTCAAAACCTATGGGTTAACTTCATTTAATTATTTTTGATGTCACAAAAGCACTTGTTGTTGACTTTTGAAATTACAATTTGGTTGCATATAATATAATAATTAGATCAGAAAAATTAATCGGCGTTGATCATAGTGAAAATTAAAGGGCTTTTACTACATAAAAAATATAAATAATTAGATCAGAAAAAGAGAAAATATTAGACAAGTTTGTAAAAAAGTTAAATAATGGATCTTGACACCAGCTTTAACACGTCCCTACTCAAAATATCAAAATAATTACAAGAATGTTAGCAATAACCCAACCGTTGTAAGTTGGAATATAAGAAGCAGCACCTCAAGTTGAAGAAGCTCCATAGCATAATTAAGCATATAATCTCAGTCATAGCTCACCATGAAGGTTAAGTATATCAGCAAAATTGATCCGATGCTTGACCTATTAATTCCAGAAATTAAGTTAAACACGCAGAATAATTAACATTAATAACGACTCAATTGATTAATTAATTATTAATTATTGATCACGGGTATTAAAACTTACAAAAGGTATTGAAACTTACAAAGTGGCAAAGAAAAGAAGAACCTTCTTGGGATCAAGGCCCCAGTTGGAAGAGCGTTTGAAACTGTTTCTGCGATCCATGCTTTTGCTTTTGGCTTCACCCATCATGGCGGTGGCCGTCATTACCGTAATCTGATGATGAAACCGTGGGCTGCCGTAATTATTGGCCGACCCCACCACCGGAGCCACCATCTTTTCCGGCGTGCCGGCCACATTAGAACACCCTATACCACAAACATTTACAAGCCGATACATATCAATAAACTATTCCAAACTGTCGCCAAAGTAATTCATTTATGCTCGTGGATGATCATATTCCAATGTCAGACAGCTAAACTGTTCTGTATAAATGATACATTCAAATGGTAGGTTCCTTCCTTAAGTTCAAGTGTCTGGGTTCTCTATTTTTCAACCCCAGACTAACTAACTTCAACCACCTGCCTCTCACCTGGCCCTGGCCTTATAGGTTTCCTTCCTTCTCCAAGCTACCTTCCATTTTACTCTTGAATTTCAAATACTAACATTAACAACAATAATATACTCCTTCTCATCAATAATACAAAGGCAACTAAACTAATTTAAGTAGATTAAAAAATTCAATTATATTTGTTAATTATAATAAATGTGACCTGATCTCTTTAAAATATCTACATGTAACATTAGACTATATATCTATATATAAATTAAAAAAATTAGTCCCAAAAAAATAATGGGATAAATTGCTTAAATCTCCTGAAAGTATTTATGAAGGAATGTCAGACATTTAGGATTTTTTTTTTACTCTTATATATTCTAAAAATCTTATTTCCCAGCATTTTTATTTTAAACCATTATCCCTATTAAGTTTGACCACTAAAAATACCAGTCAAACTACATAATTTAATAGTCAACTTATTAGCAGAGAACTACTAGAGTATTTATGCTAAAAATATAAACTTTTAAGACAAATAAGAGCGAGAAAAACCTATAGGTCTTGAATGCGCCTTCGTGATACTTTAATTATAGGGTTAAGGTGCACCCAACACCCCCAAGTATTTTGCCAGGTGCACCCAGTGGCCTAAAGTAATTTATGGTGCAATTTTACCCTCAAAGTAATTAAAATGGTGCACCGGTATCCCATGCTAATAGTTCTGTTAGTTTGACCGTTAAATTGATGAGTCAGCACAAGTTTGACCAGAAAATTTGACGTGGCATGTCTAATAAACAGGTGATGTGGAAATTTTTTCGGGGTTAAGGTGCATCCAGCACCCCCAAGTATTTTTCCAGGTGCACCCAGTGGCCTAAAGTAATTTATAGTGCAATTTTGCCCTCAAAGTAATTAAAATGGTGCACCGGTAATCTATGCTAATAGATCTCTTACTTTGACTGTGAAATTGATGAGTCAGCACAAGTTTGACCAAAATAATCTGACCTGGCATGTCTAATAAACAGGTGATGTGGAATTTTTTTCGTCTGCCACTACTTTGTTTTCTCTGTTCAGTAAATGCTCTCTTTGGCTCTTGGAATTTTTTTTAGAGTAAGAAATTTTTTCAGAGATACTCCTCTAGTCCTATTTATAGGGTAGAGAGAAAAGATATTTTTTGGTCCTATTTATAAGGCACTGAGAGAAATTTTTTGTATGGATGTACAAATTTACCCCTCATTTATTATTGTATTGACTTTGTTTATATGAGGTATAATGTATATTAAATAGGGATAAAGTTGTAAAGTTATTAAAATTTAAATGAGAGTTAATGAAATTTAGGGTTTTTCTTGGTCTGTGTGAAACATGCTGGAAGTGTCTTATAAATAAGACCAGAGGAGTAATATTCAGACAAAACAATAGAATTAACAAGAAAAGTCATGTCACCTGCTAATGAGACATGCTGGGTCAGATTATTTTAGTCAAACTTGTGCTAACTCATCAATTTCACAGTCAAAGTAACAGATCTGTTAGCATGGGATATCGGTGCACCATTTTAATTACCTTGAGGGCAAAATTGCACCATAAATTACTTTAGGCCATTGGGTGCACCTGAAAAAATACTTGGGGGTGCTGGATGCACCTTAACCTCGAAAAAATTTCCACATCACCTGCTTATTGGACATGCCATGTCAAATTTTCTGATCAAACTTGTGCTGACTCATCAATTTAACGGTTAAACTAACAGATCTGTTAGCATGGGATACCAGTGTACCATTTTAATTACTTTGAGGGCAAACTTGCACTATAAATTACTTTAGGCCACTGGGTGCACCTGGCAAAATACTTGGGGGTGTTGGGTGTACCTTAACCCTTAATTATATTTAAGCACCTTATCTCAAAAATAATAAATATAAGACACGGAATAAATTTAAAACTTCAATTAGCTCCTATGAGTTTGCATAAGCAAAATCGAACCTTTGGGTGATGAAGAGCATGCAGAAGGGACAGCATCCCAATCAAGAAGCGCAGCAGCTGGGACATTAACCTTCTTGTCGCTCCACCCTTTCCTCGAAACACTCCTTGCAACTGATTTCATTGTAAATAACCCAAATTTATTCTGAATTACAATGATTACCACAAATATATTACTCCCTCCGTTCCTTATTATAAGAGACAAATAACCGAAGTACGTTGATCAAAAAAACAGTTAAAATTAGTTAAGAACAATTAATGTGTAGAAAGTATAATTTTTTTTCCAAAAATACCCTCATTAATAAGGAGAGAGAACAATTAAATTATTAAAAGAAAGAGAAGTGGGAGGGAGAGAGAGTGTGAGTTGGAGATAATAAATATGGGTAAAATAGTAAATCAACACAAAAAAGTAGAGACAACTTGTAAGTGTCTCTTATATATAGGAACATGCCATAAGCATCAAATGTCTCTTATAATAAGGAACGGAGGGAGTATTATACTTGAAATATGATACTATGAATAATTAAGTAGGCCCAGTTCCTAATGGAATACTCCACATCAATTCATTCATGCTCTGAAATCTCTATGTGCAGTATGTGTTTAATAAATGCCATTGAAGTGACGCTGAAGCTTCAAGTTTGCAGTAATAAATGCTACTAATAATAGAACTGACGAGGTTTGCCTCACTGTAACACAACAGAATTCTGTTTGAACATCTGTCAAAAACAAAAATAATCACAGAACTTTGGCTTCTGAGAAATCAAAGAGGAAGAACTCACTGTGATTCTGGGATTTGAATTACTATCTTTGTTGGTGTTGGCAGAAGAAAATGCTTCCATATCTATCACGAAGCTGTCGCTGTCTAAAATCGATATTTTTGGTTCTGATTCATCAAATGGTTCAGATCCAGAATTCATGTTCTGGAAAACAAATCAAAGGAAAGATTGGATGAGAAGAGTGGAAGAAGAAGAAGAAGCTAAACCACCCAGAATAAGAAAGAATAAAAATAACAAACCCAGAAATGGAATTCTTACCAATACTGGAATTCCAGCCATTTAGAAAGGAGATGAGTCTTTGGAGGGTTTAGTGCCAATGTCGTTGCGTACCGAATGGGGCAGAGACTACCCACCACCTGATTAGACCCCACCCGAAAGGTCAAAGCTTTGTGAAAATTCAGGCAAAAAAAGAAAGACAGAAATTAACATAGGAATAAACAAACACTAGAATCAAAGTGGAACATGGAATATAAAACTGAAAATGGGCTTACAGAGGATAATCTCTCTGCTTCGTCTGCTTCGTTGCTCTCTCTGAGTCTTCAAATCAGAAGAAACAAAGAGAGGAGAGGGAAATATGGAAGGTAGGCAAAGAGAGGGCAAAGCATCATCATGTGAGGTTCACAAAGAAACAAAAAGATCTGCGGCACAAGGTTGGAAGTTTCAGATGCTGATGATGGCTTTCCCTTTTATATGATTTTTTTAGATATGTTTTCAGCCCTGTGCTCAAGAAAATCCAGCTATTATATTGACCTTAACCACCCCCCCCTCTCTCTCTCTCTCTCTCTCGATAAGATACCCATATATTCGGCAAAAATATATACCCATATATCGTAGGAAGTTTGAAGCTTATGTAATAATTAAGCAATAATCTCCTTAATCTTGATATAAAATGTAATTAACTAATTTGAATAAATTAAGGATGTTAGTTGAATTAGCTAACATAACCATCTTTCTTAATTCTTTCTCTCCATTTTTCTACTTGATTACTGTTGGGAGAATATCAATAAGATTAATTGAAAAAAAATTGATAAACATATGAAATATGTTTTATATATATAGGACCAACAGCAATTTCTCAATTAGATCTCATGTTAAGAACAGGAAGATTACCTGCTATATTTAATGTAAAAATTAGATAATATATTTGAGAATATTAAAAAAAATTAGTTATATTGGTTATTTATTACTAATATGGGTTAGTATATCTAAACTATTCTCTTTAATCATGTACAATAGAATAATATCCTTTGATGAGAATCTCCTATAACTAACATAGATATTTTGGAAAAGAAAGAAAGAAAGAAAGATAGTAAATTAAGATCTTATATTTAGAATCAAATTTAGCCATCAACTAATTTTTATAATATTAAGAACCATAGGTAGTACTCCTCTGGTCCTTATTATAAGACCCCATTTGACTTTTTATTTGGTCCTAATTATAAGATCCCAATCCATTTTGTCTCTTATATTTATGCATTTTTTTCCAAGATAATCCTTCTAATAATGATAGTTTTAGCCAATATACTTAATTAGCAAGGATATTTTAGGAATGACAACACTTATTTATTATAAATAACCAACTTAACTTACTTCCTTAATCTCCTCAAATAAGTCAATTGGGTCTTATAATTAGGACCGGAGGAGTATTATTGTTTGGCTCTTCATATTTCTTTTGACTCGTGCTGTGTGGATATAATTTTTTATTTTTAAAAAATTTACAATATACTCTCTTAAATTTTTATATTTCTACGAAAATAGCTCGCTCGTTATTGATTTGCTATTTATTGATTTATATATATAACCTTAAATAAAGCTTAAGGATTCCTTTTTATTAATAATATATTATGCTCCGTTAATGAAGTAACGAAATAACTCAAAATGATAAGTTATCTTCATAAAAACGTTTGGCAGAATTATTTGTAAAGTTTTTTTTCTTTGCCATAATATTTGTTAAGTTTTTAAAATTAATGAGAATCTCCTAAAAAATATAGTTTTATCTAATTTAGAGGTGTTTGGATAGAAACTAAATTATGATTTTTATCTTGATTTGGATGAAAATATTTTAAAATGCTTTTAGGATATTACAAAGGGAAAATTTCAAATAAACAATTTTAAAATATGAACATCCCATATCAGTGACTCCAGTTCCACTTATCCCAAATCAGTATCCAGATATCAAATTGGGATTTTTGAATGTTGTTGAATTACTATAGTGTCCTCTCTGATTCTTCCTTCTATTCTCTCTTTTCATCGCCCGCTCTATTTCTCTCTCCCACAAGCATCCCATGCCACTGCTACTGGTAATGGACCAAAAGTCCAAGTATCACAATAATGGATGGGGAATCTACCTGGCTTTCTACCATCCGAAATAGAGGAGCGACTCTATTAATTCATTTTAACAATTTTTATAATTGGAAAAAGTGTTTATCAGCTGCAAGATTGTGATGGTGAGTAAATAATGGGATGCAGTGAATTGTTATACAGCATTGTAAACAAGCAAAAGTTGTAAATAGCTTTGAAGGAATGGTCTCATTCATTTATTTTTTCTAGATGAAACAAGGGATCCCTAGGTCATATTGGACTCGAGACTAATTCCTTTCAGGTTTAGAGCGGTTAAGGAATAGTCCTTCAAACAAATACGCTTCTGAGATTTAAACTTGTGCTCTCTTCCTTACAAGGGTGAGGCCGTTACCACCTCAACCAACAACTTGTTGGTATTTTAATTAGTCGTGTTGACAATTTTTCTAACTAGATTAACATTACTTTTATATGTATTGACAATAAATAATAAGGAAAATTCATTACAACTTTGTTAGTTACATTAACAATACTTTTCTATTTATTGACAATTTTTCTAACTAGATTAACACTACTTTTATAAGTAATTAGAAAAATTTATTACAAGGCAAACCAATTGGCATAATTAGGCATATCACATGCTGGCGCTGCTAACTAGTTATGGCCATCGAGAGCTCTTCCAAATAGATTGACAATAATTTTATATATATTGACAACAAGTAATCAGTGAACTTCATTACATAACAAACCAATTAGAAAACTTAGTCAAATCCCATGCTACCCTCTTGTTTGATGTATTGACAACTCTTTCATATCAATTAACAACATTTTTATATAAATAAATTACACTAACTTGCTTTCTGTATTGTTTTTCTTTTTGTCAATTTATGAGGGCAAACTTGTCTTTTGGCTACATTTGGAAATGTCAAATTAGTACTCCTGTTCTGATTTGGGTTTTTACTTTTCACTGGTACTGATATGATATTTAGTATATTTAATGGTATTTTTATACCTTTTTCCTATTGCAAACACCCATTTAGTCATTTTATATGAAGAATCTTATAATTTATCGCTGCTATTTTAGCTTATTCTTTGAATTGCGCATTCAAGTAAATAAGTCTCAATAACAAAACAAGAGAAATCCTTTTTTCACAAAAAGAAAAGAAAGTTCAATTCGTGTGGAAAAGCAACCATAGAATATACTCTTTGGATTGTTAATCTAAGACCTAATTAACTACTCTCAGTAGATTAAAGATGTTAGTTAATTAAATTAGTTAATGTAATATATTTTTTTTTATAAAAGACCCTAATCATACTACTTAATTTGCTTTTTCCTTCTCTGACTTGATTATTATTGAAGGAATATCAATGGGGTTAATTTGAAAAAAATTGATAAACACTTGAAATAGGTTTTACATATAAGATCAGCATAAACTCTCAAATTAGATTTTATATTAAAAACAGAAGGAGTATATATATATATCACCAATAAATACTATGACAATACAAATGAAATAGTTCAGTATATATAATATATTTCATGAATTTATAAGGTTACCGTAGGTTTCATATATTGATTATTTCCATACAAAAATGTAGTTTGCTGATCAGAAGATTGTTGAATGAACTGCTCTTTTACATGGTAGATTTTTGTGGGTTCATGATCATCGTCCAAATTCAATGTCCATTATATATTTGGAACTGATCTCGATAGAACAATTAATCTGAATTGTATGCTTTTTTAAATTGGATTGATCGGCAATTAATTTGAAAATATATGACTTATTGAATATATATTTATTTCTCAAATAAACTTCAAAGTGACATAAATATTTTCAATAGTAAATTAAATTAGCAGAATATTAGAAAAAACTTACTTGAATTTTCGGAGGTTTTAGGCAAGGTCTGATATATATATTTATATATTTATATATGTCTAATTTTTAGAATCCTCAAACTCAAATGCACGATCTGGAATCTATGAAAAAGACAAGATAGGTTATCAGTAACTTCCCTTTTCAAAATTTAAATCTTACTTGAATTTAACATAATATCGATATCAATTATTTAAAAATAATTCATAATAAGTATCTTAAATTTAAATTTTAGATTTTTCGTTTGATTTTATATTTCATCTACATTCAGCTATCGTTTTGATTACTTCCTGTTTACAAAAGAGTCATACGGATATCTTAGACTGAAAATATAAACAAATATAATTATTATGTGTTTGTGGAAAAAAAAAAGCATAAATAAGAGTAATAAGAAAATAAATATAGATTATCCATATATGTAAAATCATGCCACTAGTTACGGGCACAAATGATAGCCTAAATACTAGTCGGAAGAAGGGAATTTATATACTTCCTTCGATGCATCAAACAATGTTAAAAGCTAATCATTAAATATGGTAGTGATTAAAATCTCAGTAAAAAAAACCGGACCAAATTAGTTGGTTCACTAGTTTGGTTTTGTCATTAAATTGGTATTGAACCTACAAAAATTGGTATGAACCTGTGATGAATATCTTACTCACTGTAAATTTAAATGAATTTTAATGATAATTTTAATATCAATAATTATTAATTTAGTTATGGATAAATGTTAAAGATCAAAGTTTTCAATGTTGTTGTACTTTATTATTATTACAGTCAAATTATTATTATATTTCTTTGTATTTTTTATTAGTGATTTTATTAGTGATTATTAATGTTATTATATTTTGTTATTTTTAATTAAATTATATTATTTTGATATGACCAGTTTGACTCCTAACTGATTCTAGTCTGACCAATTAACCCTTAAATACCTCAATCGGTTTAGTATTTAGTCTGATTTTTTATTCATCAATTAAAATAGTAATAATACTAGTTATAATTCTTGAAAGAATTGAAAATTGATCTATGTTCCATATAACTTTTTAGTGAAGACTTGTCAATAAAAAATAATTTATTATTGCATATGTATCTTGGTAATTTTGCATGTACTTTATAAAAGATTAATTAAAACAATGTTTTTGATAAACTAAAACAATTTTAAATAAAATAATCTATAAAAATGACAACATATTATTTGAATGATCTAGGTTTTAAGTTTTTAATTAATTATTTTTACATAGAAACATTTTTTTTTAAAAAAAATGAAAGTTAAGAGATTATTTTTATTTTATATTCTATACCTATTAAAATAATTATTTTGAATGAATAAAAATAAAAAAAATTAAATCTAGATGATTCAAGTGAAATCTGAAAGGTCTAGATTTGATAAGTTTAGATTGCTTATTAAAATGATAAGCACTGTAATTGGTTCTGTTTAAATGAGGGTTGGCCCTTAATGGCCTTTTAAAAGGACTGGACCTAAAAATCTACTTAGTATTGTTATGACCGAGAAAAAAAACATATTATTCCTCCATTCCTTAATATAAAATTTATTTAATTAATTTAATTAGATTAAGAAAGTTAGATAAATTAGTTAATTATAAGAAATATGGCATATTTTTTTAAAACATCATAACCATCTTTTTTAAGATCTTCTCTCTCACTTCTACTTGATTATAGTTAAGAGAGTATCAATTAAAATAATTTAAAAAATTAATAAATATGAAAAATAGATATTACATGTAATACCAATATTAACTTATCAATTAAGTTCAACATTAAGGACCGAAAGAATATATTTTTGAGAGGCCTAACCCTCAATTTATATAGATTTAAACAGGCCAGCACAACAGATTGGCCTAAAAGATACATTTTGAATTATTTTCTTTTTGAGAAATATAAATCTCAATCAAGTTTAGCCATCTAAAATTTGAATTAAATTTTTTTACTTTAAGTTATAATTCACTAATTATCATTTCAATTACTAGAAATTAAATATTTAGTACAAAAAACTACATGGTCGAAAGACGCCCACGACACAGGATTTGCAACCAGTATTTTTTTATCATCTGGTATATGTTTCCTTTTTTCCCCTTTCAAGTCAAGAAATTTTTTTAAACAATTTTCCGGCTATAATTTTTTTTTATTTTAACTGGAAGTAAACGACTGGGTTTTTATGAATTGGGTCTTAATGCTGGGTTCAGCCCAATCAGTTTTGGGTCCAGTTTAGGTGATAACTTGTAAAGTTGGAAACTAATGAAGGTTGGGTTCAAAGCTAATCTTTCACAACTTGACAAATTAAAATTTAAATTTTTATTAAAAGATGTACATGTATTTAGTGTCTTTATCGAGATTAATTCTAATATAAAGGTGCATGTGTCTTTAAACAAAAAAAATCGTCAAGGTGGTATATGAGGTTTAAAAAATGAACGATAATGCTAAAAGTGCATGCCCTGTTGTCACCAAAAAAACAGAAAATACATGCCCTGTTTATTGAGTATTCGTATATGCTTTTCCCAGCAGACATGGTGCGAAACCTTTATACCTTATTCCATCCCACTTTACTTCTCTTTGTTCTCTCTCTCTCTCTGTTTTTTTTTGGGTTTATAGAGCTAGAACTATAAGCATTTTCGTAGGTCTAGGTTCATAGTTAAATAGATAAATATTGCATAAAGTCACAATTAATAACCTAGTGTCGCTACTGTTAACCTATCTATGATTTAGGTATATAAACAAAGCTCCCTTTAATAGGGATAACTAATATCAATAATTGGGAGAAAAATAATACACCTAAACACGAATTCCCCAACTACCTCTTCTTTCTAAAATCAAATTATCGCGACCAAAAAGCTATATGGATTTAGGAGTGTCTAGGTGAAAGACAAAATTCATAATTTTAAAAATGATAGAAGTTTTATTTTGACTTGAGTAATAAAAAAAAAAAAATACTCCATTCAATCTTAAATATAAGATTTAATTTATAATACTACCTCCAGTCCTAATTATAAAAGTTGGTTGGTAAATTTAAAGAGATTAAGAAAATAAATTAAATTAGTTATTTATAATAAATATGTGTTATCTTTTCTAATCAAGTGTATTAGTCAAAACTATTTTGACAGAAAAGCAAACTAATCTGTCTGGTATTTGCAGGCCCGACCCTGTGGATTCGTGCAACTATTGGATTGGAAAAGAGAGTTGTCTTAGCAAAGCATGCAGCTCATTACCCAGAATACACCGCTTTAATCTCCAACAAAGCTTATTCTTTTCTTTCTTCTTCAAACATCCTTAAAGTTCTCAACTTCATCTTCACTCTCCTCCCCCACCTTCTTCTTCTTCTTCTTCAATCTTCACTACATAAATATAATGTTCCACCAGATGCTTCTGTTCCAATCCAACATTGCAACTTCTAAGCTTCCCGACGCCCCTCGCCGGAAGGTACAATGCGCGGCGACGACACCCACGTACCCATTCACTACCAACAAACCCCCGCCAACCAATCCAAACCCCTTCGCCGCCACCATACGGCCCGCTACTACGTGCAGCGCGTCCAAGACAGCCTCACCACGCGCGTCTCCAAAGTCCTCTGCAGTATTTTCTTAAGCCTTCTCGCCATTGTAGGTCTCATCGCCTTCATCTTATGGCTAAGCCTCCGCCCGCACCGACCCAGATTCTATATCCACGACTTCTCTGTTCCGGGTCTGGGTCAAGAATCCGGATTCCAGAACGCCGAGATAACGTTCTTCGTCACGGCCCGAAACTCCAACCAGCGTATGGAGATTGAGTATGAGGCCATGGACGGGACGGTGTATTACAGGGATCAGAATATCGGAACGATGCCGTTGCTGTTTCCGTTTTCCCAGGAGCCGAAGAACACGACGGAGGTGCACGGCGTTTTGAGCGGAGCAACGTTGACGGTGACTAGCCAGCGCTGGGCGGAGTTTCTGAACGATAGGGCTCACGGGAGTGTGGTCTTCCGTGTGGAATTGACGTCCACGATTAAGTTTAAGGTGGCAACGTGGCAAAGTAAGACCCATCGGATGCATGCAAATTGTGACGTGGGTGTGGGCCCCGACGGGAACATATTGAGTACGTACAAAGATAAGAGATGTCCCGTTTATTTCTCTTGACATGTTTGGGGGCGTTGGTTTGCACGTGAGAGAGAGCATCTTCTTTCTTTCCTTTTATTTTTTTAAAATTATTTTGTCAATTTTACATTTGCTCGTAATTATGTATTGATTATTGACTTGAATTTTCAGTTCATTAGTCTGTTTGTATTGTTGACTGAAATTTGACTTTATAGTTATACAATGAAAGAGTGTTTGTTTATAATCTCATGCATTTGCTAGATTTCTTTTTTGTTACATTAATTTGCTCAAATTTTGGATATTATTATACAGTACTACCTCCGGTCATTAATTTGATTTTGACATTCAATTTGGTTCTAAATATAATATTTAGTCTATTTTATCTACCATATTTATCTACTTTTTAAAGTAGTTCCTATAATATTGTACATGTTAAATATTTTATCAAATGGTAGTTCTAACTAATACATAAGATTAGCAATGATATTTTAGGTAAGACAACACCTAATTATTACCGATAACTAACTTAACAAACTTTTTTAATCTACTTAAATAAGTCAACCAAATTTTATACTACCTCCAGTCTTTAATATAAGACCTTGTTTGACTTTTATTTTAGGCCTACATATAAGACCCCAATCCACTTTGTCTATCATATTTATACATTTTTTTTCAAAGTAGCCCTTCTAATAATGATAGTTCTAGTCAATACACTTGATTAGCAAGGATATTTTGGGAAAGATAATACCTATTTAGGACAAATAACTAACTCAACTTACTTTTTTAATATTCTCAAATTAGTCAACTGATTTTCATAATTAGGACAGGATGTATTATTATGAACTGGAGGCAGTAATAACTTACGCCCTAACCGATTTCTCTCATATGTTGAAGGTATTATAAGATTCAAAATCAATAAGTAGGTAGTTGATGTTGTGCTGGCTCAATTGATAATAAGCACTTCCTTAAATTTTGTTAGCATGAGTTTGCGTGTTCCACCCTTTGTAAACATGATAACTATGTGTGTTCCTTCTGCTTACTTAGTGAGACATAATGCATGGAAATTAAAGAGATAACAAAAACAATCATTTTACGCACTTATTGAGTATCTGTAAGTTGGTTTTATGACGACTGGCCGTAACTAGTTTCTTCCCCCCATCCATTGTGCGTACCTAAGTCAATTGTATCTAACCAACGCGGGATGCTTGTTCAGGGAAAACTAATCTGTTATTATTATTAGGAAAAAAAAATTAAATAAACACATTGACCATCGCTTTTAACTTGATAATAACTCAATTCTCAAAATTTAACTCAATGCAACTCGGAACTAATATCTTAAGTGACTAAACTATATGGATTGGGCTGTACCAATTAAAGCTCATGAATCGAGCCTCAATAAAATCAAAATTATAAGAATTAAGTTGCACTGAGTTAAAATCTAGAAACTAAGTTATAATCAAATCAAACTATAAGCACAAAAAAAAAATCCAATCATAAATATAAGAGTTAGTTCACTAATTTGAGTATATTAAGGAAATAAGTCAAATTAGTTATTTGTAATAAATATATTTGTCTTTTATAAAATATCTTTACTAAAGTTTTTTTGCTGGAGTAACCATTATTAAAATGACTATACTGGAAAAAAATAAATAAATATGAGAGACAAAGTATGTTGTGATTTTATATTTAAGAGCAAAATAAAAGTCAAACAAGATTTTATATTAAGGATCGGAGGTAGTATTAATCTTCCCATTCTTTTAAAAGAGATCTTGCTTGCATAATTAAGGGACCAGAGGGAGTACTGTAAACCAAACTACATATTAAGGGACATGTTATTGTGATTTCAATTTGTGTTGTTGCAATACTCTCAACAGAAATAATTCTTATTAGACTATGACTTTGTTTGAATTAGCATTTGAAATCACTTATAAACACATTTTATTTAAGTTGAGATAAAACTCTTCTCACATACTTATTTTGTATTTCATAAATAATAATTAAAAAGCTGCTTATAAGTCATTCTAAATAGGCGTAATCAAATATCAATTGCTAATGGGCTATGTATGGTTGGGCCTCTAGCCCAGTAGTTGTACATTCTGTTTATTAATCAATAAAATCTCTTTTTCCTCTTTACCCTCTAAGTTTAATATCAATAATATAACACGACACAACGAATAATAATAATATACTTTGAAAAAGAAAACTTATTTAACAACGTAAATAATACATAAGTTAATCCCAGTTAATATAATAATTATCATAAACAATTCATTAATTGCATCACATGGGATTATAATTTAATTAACTACTGAATTTAAATGTTGGTGAGGGAAGATTGGGGTTTCCCATTAGGTAATATATTTTATAATTATATTTTAATATTTTAAATCAAATATTAAATTGATGTCAATGAAGAATATCTCTTATGCCTGTTTCTATATTGTCAAGTTTAATTACAGGTAATTTTTTTAATAACTAATTACAGGTAATTTTCCTGTCACCATTTTTAAGAAATATAATAATTATTAATAATAATCTTTCTATGCTAGTGATAATGACTGCATTTAAAATTTCAAATCAATTTGTAAACGTTAATTCTTGATTTAATTATTTGTTAGATGCCTTTGACTAGAATAGAAACGCACAAGGTTGAAGAATAAAATCCAAAAGGCAACCAAACACCCAAAAACAAAAGCTACCATTTTCATAAAATTAATTTAATTTTCAGAAAAATCTCAAAAAAATACATCTAAAATTTCAAAATTTCAAATTATGAACAATTATAAAAATGTGTTCTGTTCTCACTTGCTTTTCAAATACTCCTCCGGTCCTTAATATAAGACCCATTTAACTAATTTGGTTAGATTAAGGAAGTTAGGTAAGTTAGTTAATTATAATAAATGTGACACGTTTTTCCTAAAATACTATAATCATCTTTCTTAATACCCCTCTCTCTCTTGTACTTGCTTATGGTTGAGGGAGTTCCATAGGGTAATTTAGAGAAAATTGATAAATATGAGAAATGGGTCTTATATTTAGGACCAAAACCAACTCAACATTGGGTCCTATATTAAGGACAGGAGTATTGTCAATTGTTATTAAAGTGTAGTGAATAAGACAGATTTGGAATTTTGAAATTAAAAAGTATCTTTCTGGATTCTCCCTTAAGCTTTTGCTTCTATGTCATTTAATTCAATATGACTCCAAGTCATCCTTTTCTTCTGCATTATTATCTGTTCCAATGGATGGATCTGACGATGCTTTTCGGTGAGCAAGAAACACAGACAGATGGATCAAAATAAAATACTCTGTTAAATATGCTATGAAACTTGTCTTCTTACGGCTTAAAATTATAGGCGCTACAAAAGTAGAAAACTGAAAACAAGGCCTGGATATGACAGAACAAAAATAATAAATTAACAATAATATTTACTGTTATTGATATTATAATTGATACTTGATGATGATTGATGGATAATATCCATTTTAATGATTAATGCCAAGTTGTTTCCCAAGTGTTCTGACAAACTTAGTATTGAAACAATAGGCGTTTTCTATATCATTATAAATTTACAGGTAAACTATATCTTGCTTATCAAGTAACCAGGAATGCACTGGTTTATACTATAGAGCTGTGATTGGAGGTTATGGTCACAGTCAACAAAAAAATTAATTTCTTCTTTGAAGAGCTTAATTCGTTCGCTGTTAAAATTCAAACTAATAGATAAACACTAAATAATCCAATTCAACTCTGGTAAACAGTACATCCGCTTCCAGTTTGAATCATTCCCAATTTTGTTGATGGTGCCAAGTTCAAACTTTTATAAGTAAAAGCTGCCTAAATCATAGTTCTATATCAGTTAATCATATCATTCAACAGATTTTCTTGTGCTTTTGATTGGTAGTCACTAGCAGAAATGGTTGATTCTCCAAAGCTATTCCTTCTTCTCTGCACTATTTTTTTCCTCTCAGGCGTTTCCTTCGCTGATCCACCGTATAAAAATTGTTCAACAAGTAGTAATTACACCAAAGGAAGCTCCTTTCAGAACAACCTTAACTACATCCTCGGTTCTCTATCCTCCAATGCTTCAATCTCCAAATCTTACAATGTCTCTTATGGAGAGAACCCAGTCAGAGTTTATACCCTCTTCATGTGCCTTGACTATGTTCCAAATCAAACATGCCAAGACTGCATAGCCACGGCAACACAAGACATTCTTAAACTCTGTCCCCAAGCAGAAGAAGCAGTTGTTTGGGAAGAGTACTGCCAATTACGATATTCCAGCAAGAACTTCGTCGGAAAAGTGGATGTCACAGGCAAATTGGGATTTGATAATCAACAGAACATCTCAAAACCCAAGGAGTTTGAGTCTGAGGTCAATGGGTTATTGTATAGTCTTACTGAGAAGGTATCTTTCAATGCTTCTTCTAACTTGTATGCTGTTGGAGAGGCACCCTTTGAAGGGAAAACAATACATGGCTTAGTTCAATGCACCAGAGATTTATCAGCAAGTGATTGTGGCACATGCTTGAAAAGTGCGATAAGTTATCTACCTATTTGTTGTTATTCCTCAATCGGGGCTAGAGTTCTAAGTCGTAGCTGCTACTTAAGATTTGAATTATATGCATTTTATAATGGTGAACCTGATCCAAATGGTTCATTTGCAACAAGGGGAAAAAGTAAGCGTTTCAGTTTCAAGTAACTTCGATGGATAATATTGCATCAAGTTATAATTCTCAATCTGTTTGAGCTTGATTGTTTAAATGATCCCTTATTCAGGTACAACAAACAAAGCAGGGATGATTATAGGAATTATAGCAGCGACTGGCTTGGCAATAGCGATTTTAAGTTTCTGCGTTTACTTCCTTAGAAAGAAGAAGAAAACTCAGAAAAGTATGCAAGAATATAAGCTGATATAAGGTCAATTCATGTTTCTGAACTTTTCTTTTTGCTCTGTTTAACTGCTTGGGTTCTTTTGCTCAGGGAAGGGTGGAATAGACAGTCATGTGATGGATCCTCATAGCTTTGGGCAGAGAGGTGAAACTGTGTTCCAAAATCACCAGAATTTTCGTAGAAGAAATGACAAGATAGCTGAGGATTTGCCTTATTTTGATCTTGAAACTCTGTGTGTTGCTACCAAAAACTTTTCTGATTCAAATAAGCTTGGTCAAGGCGGCTTTGGCCCTGTTTACAAGGTGATTGAATTTTAAGCCTAAAAAGGTGAACCAACTTTTCTTGCATATTTGTCATAAACAAACTTAAGGATTGTGGTTTTTGTAGGGCGTATTAAGTGATGGCCAGGAAGTAGCAATCAAGAGGCTTTCAACGGGCTCTGAACAGGGCTCAGATGAATTCATAAACGAGGTTCTGCTCATACTGAAACTCCAGCACAAAAATCTAGTGAGGCTTCTAGGATTTTGTTTAGATGGAGAAGAAATGCTTCTTGTTTATGAGTTTCTGCCTAATGGCGGCCTTGATGCAGTCCTTTTCGGTGAGTCTTTTTCCTTCACCTTTCAGACGTATCAGATAATATATTTTTCATAATTTTATCCACTTTAGAATAGTGGATCATTTCATAATAAATTAGTTGCTGTTGACAGATCCAAGGCAACGAGCACGACTAAGTTGGATCAAACGTATTGATATAATAAGTGGAATAGCAAGAGGGATTCTTTATCTTCATGAAGATTCTCGATTAAAGATAATTCATAGAGATCTAAAAGCAAGTAATATATTATTAGACCGCGAAATGAACCCAAAAATATCAGATTTTGGAATGGCAAGAATATTTGCAGGAGCTGAAGGTGAAGCTAATACTGCTACTATAGTTGGCACATAGTGAGTACTTAGATCCTTGCACAATTTTTTTTTATATTTTGTCGCATTTGCTTTTGTGGCAATGAGTTTATAATTTCAAATTTACAGTGGATACATGGCTCCCGAATATGCTATGGAGGGAATATATTCTATAAAATCTGATGTCTTTGGTTTTGGAGTGTTATTGCTTGAAATTATCACCGGGAGGCGCAACGCAGGTTTCCATCACTCTAAACATGCTCCTAGCCTTTTGGCATATGTAAGTGTTAGAAATAATAATAAAGTTACCCATGAGAATTTATAATTTATTTTAAACTTTTGGGCAAAAGACTTATGTATTGCCATTGATTGGTTGACTTGAAAAACCATTCATTCTATAGGCATGGCATCTATGGAATGAGGGAAGCGCACTGGAGTTGATGGACCCTCTAGTAGCTGATTCATGCCCTGAAGATCAGTTTCTAGTATACTTGCATGTTGGATTACTGTGTGTTCAAGAAGATGCGTATGACAGACCAACCATGTCTTCGGTTGTTTTAATGTTGAAAAGCCAATCACCAACTCTTGGTCAACCCCAAAAGCCACCCTTCTGTGTGGGAAGAATCATTGATAATGATCATCACGTGCCAGAAAATGAACATTGCTCTGTCAATAACTTGACAATCTCTGATATACTGCCCCAGTGAATGGATTTGAAAACTTCCTAGTCTAATTTTTCCCCTTTTATGTTGTAATATTGTAGTTAGATGGCTTTCAGTCAAAAGCTGGACATTCAAGTTGTAACTAGATTAACATTTTCTTAACGTGTAAACTAGGCTAAATGGGTATGGTTGTTATTGTTGACCTGTGAAAATGTGTATAACTAATTTATGGACCCACGGATGCATGGCATTTATTTTTATTTTCATGTCCACCACATGGCTTCCAATCACTTTGTCCTTTTTGAAGCTTACAGAAGAACAGATAATAAATTTTTATTTGTTGTACACGAGGTACATGAACAAGCGAGAGGACATATTATCGGGGACATAAAGAAGCCAGGTTGTCACTGCGGATAATCTGTGGCTATATATATTCTCTAAACTTTTATGCAAAAATTAATCCATGTGAGCATTAGTCAGATTGTGAAAGTTGTTGAATTTTGATTCCAAATGGCTAAGCATGAGGGAAAAAAATTAGCAGAACCAAGACCAAACTTCTGTTAATTCGTTCATAATGATGAAGAAAGTTCCATGCAAGACAGAAGACTAACAAGCAGTAACTACAATAGGAGAATTAGTGCTCAAGCATCAGGGTCAAAAATGTGATTTCTGCAGTTTGAATTTAGGATGGTAACTTCTGGGACGAAATTGATTACATTTGCAGGGAAAGATCAAAGTAATTCATTCTAACGAGCAAGTTTCATAATCCAGTGACTTTTTCCTTCAGGTTCGGGCATGAAACTATGACTCCAAGCAAAACCCAGCATCAATCTCATTTAGTCAAATCTTGAATTTGAAAGTCAATTCAATCATTCAATTATTTTTAATCAATATGGGGTTATCTTGGCTTCGCCGTTAGATCTACAAGATAGCAGCTTTCTTTCTCTGACAAGAAGTCAGCCATGAATAGTTTTCTGATTACTCCAAGACACAACTAAGGTCTCTCTCATTGCTAATTGTTTAGATTCTTTGATGTTGATAACGCATTGGTATTTTTCTACGATAATTTTATTAAAGAAAGAAAAAAATTTAGATTATTTTACACAGACTTCAAGGATAACGTCAAGAGAAATATGTTCCATGTTTTAAAAAATACCAGTTTCTTAATAATCGTCATCACTGATGTTGCCGCCCTTTGATTGAGACACAATGCATGGATAGAATCAAAATCATAGACCAGTGATAAGCTTGGAATAACACCAACACTTTTTTTTTAAAAATAAAAATTAGAATAATAACGTTTACCATATTATTGCTGATCTAAGTTGCTCGTAGTTCCTGTAACTTCCTGCACAATTATTGATTATCATTATAATGTTATTAATGCCCGTTGTACTTCCTTTTATTATTCTATCCCAGACGAGAAATTTCCCAGCTTTTTCTGACCCCTGTGTATAATCACCGTATCTTGCCTAACCAAACCTGATTTATACATTTATTCTGTCTTTTTGGGTAAAAATTTGTAGATTTTCAGCTATGGTTTTCTTCATCATTCCCATCTTATTTCTTCACCTTGTCTCAGGTTCAGATCCTCTCTCCACATGGTGTCCACCTGAATTCCCAGAATACACTCTGAACTCTACATTTCATAACAACCTTGAGCTTCTTCTTGGGTCGCTTTCCTCCAACATTTCAGTCTCAGGTTTCTATAACACATCCATTGGAGAAGAGCCAGATAAGGTCTATGGACTTGCACTATGCAGAGGAGACATAAACTCCACAACCTGTAAGGATTGTGTTGAGAAAGCAAGCCAAGATATACTCAACAAATGTAGGATTCAAGATGCTATTATATGGTATGATCTCTGTCAAGTAAGATACTCCTTTCAGATGTTCATTTCAATGATGGTTTATACTGGGAAGTATCCGGATGAAAACAATCAGGCAAAGGATGTGGCAGATCCTGCTCGATTCAGCCAGGTTCTGATGCACTTAATGAACAACCTGTCCAATGAGGCCGCATTTGTTCCTTCCAAGAACATGTTTGCTTCTGGGGAAATTAAATTTTTTCCGAGAATTACAATTTATGGTCTAGTACAATGCACAAGAGACATCTCTGAAACACTATGCTATAACTGCTTGAGTTCTGCAATAGGAGACCTTGGAGCTTGCTGCTCATCCCATGAAGGTGGGATAGTTCTTAGTCGAACTTGCAACGTGAGGTTTGGATTGTCTCAGTTCTTCAATACTTCTTCTCAGTACCTTGTGGTTTACCCAAATTCTAAAGGTAAGGTTTCTGATTCTGATTAGTTTAATTTTATTTCTTCGTCAAGAAGGCATATCAATGATATCGTTAGCATATTCTTACCATTTATGGGCAGGAGGGAAATGGAAGACGTGGATGCTTGTTCTGATTATATGTGCACCACTGTTCTTATTAGCACTTCTTACTGGTTTCTGTGTTGCCTATTTTCATAAAAACAAAGGGAAGACAGAGGTGAATCTTTTCTATAATTTTTCATCTGTTGACCATGTAAAAGTCGTGCAAGAATTACTGACCTCAGTTCTTTGATTTTTCAATTTTTATTGTCCTTGAAAACGATGAATCAGATGATGAAAAAAGCGAAAAGATGCTACTACAACAATTGGGGACCCCCAAGAGTGTAACTATTACACAAGATGGAGAATTAATTAGCTCTGAAGAACTTGAGTTTATGAATTTTGCAACAATTAAGATCGCCACCGATGACTTTTCTGATTCAAACAAGCTAGGACAAGGAGGTTTTGGTTCTGTATACAAGGTATGATAATCTCTGAATTTCACTTCAGCCTATGTATTACCAAGCAAGGCATTACGCAATTTGTGGTTTGATTTTTGGGAATTTCAGGGTGTACTTCCGGATGGAAACGAAGTGGCAGTCAAAAGGTTATCAAGGAAGTCTTGGCAAGGCACAGAAGAATTCAAAAATGAGGTCATTCTGATCGCAAAACTTCAGCATAGGAATCTGGTGAGGCTGTTGGGATGTGGCTTGGAAGGAGAAGAGAAGTTTCTCGTATATGAATACATGTCCAATCAAAGCCTTGACAGATTCATCTTTGGTTTGTTGGCTTCCCCCCCTTTGCTCATTAAGGTTTATATATATAATACATATGTCACTGGTTACAGGTTTTTGGTGTTTTTATTACTTCAGATTCAGAAAAACGTTCACAGCTTGATTGGAATACATGTTATGGCATTATCATGGGTATAGCTAGAGGATTACTTTATCTTCATGAAGAGTCAAGACTTAGAATCATTCATAGAGACTTGAAACCAAACAATGTATTGCTTGACCATGACATGGTTGCGAAGATATCAGATTTTGGTATGGCAAGAATTTTTTATGAAAATCAAAGTACCGCTAATACCAAAAGAGTTGTGGGAACATAGTAAGTTATCCATTCCTAAACTTCTATAATGGAGTAAATTTTAGTTTTAGTCTTTATAATAAGTTTTGCTTAAGCTTGGTTTGGTCACCTATCATTGAAATAATGGAGTGAATTAATTTGTGTCAAAAGGATATTGTGGGCCAATATATGATATATATATAATTTTCATATTGTTTTGTTCTCTATTGTTTATGATGACATGTCTAATTTTCATGTATAAAATAGTGGATACATGGCTCCAGAGTATGCAATGAGAGGATTATTCTCAGCGAAATCTGATATCTTCAGCTTGGTGTCATCTTGCTTGAGATTATTAGCGGGAAGAGAAGCAGTGGCTTTTATGCAACTGAACTTGCCTCTACCCTTCTAGCATATGTACATATCATCAATCACTTGATATACTACCTTTTCTTTAAATCACCCATAAGCTTTTAGGGAAAGTAATCAAGTTTCAATAATGAGGCATGGAGATTATGGAATGAACGGAAGAAATGGAATTTGTGGATCCTCATTTAATGGAAGCAAAGTCTCTCTTCAGAATTTTGAGGGTGCATGCATATAGGACTGCTATGTGTACAAGAAGACCCAGAAGACAGACCCACCATATCAGATATTATGGTTCTGTTAGGAAGTGAACCAGTGTCTCTTCCAAAACCAAAACAACCTGCATTTTCTGTGGGGTAAATCAGTGCAAGTTGATCCATCATTGATGACAACTTCTCTCTAGAATCATTAATGCTCTATACTGTTCAGCCCAGATGATTTTCCATCTTGTGACAATGTAATGGTTTCTTTAAAAGCACATATGAAGAGTTATATTAGTGTTTGATATATGCTTTTTTACCACCTTATCCTTACCCTCCCCCATTGGATGGGGAAGGTTGACCCACACGCACACCCACTTCGCTTTTACCATTTGGGAATTCAGTTCCACAACATCCTCTGTAAGGGGATGTGGATGCCATAAGCGATAAGATTCTTGGTTGTTTAATATAATACTTAACTCTCACATTACACCTTACATAACTAAATGTACACACATATCTCCTTTTGTGGCTGTGAATGAATCATGTAAGATGCTTTGTTGACTGTACATGTGACTTTGATGCAGAAGATTTCAACTTTTGGGATATCAAATTATGGGTCACGAAAAGAACTGAATATTGCAGTAAAATTTTGAACCAGAAAAACTTTAGGAGTTCGAGCTTTATTTGTCCATCTAAGACAGACCCCTTTGTATGAAACTAGAAAAGTCAATTCAAAGGATTCAGACCGTTAGATGGTACTCCCTCTGGTTCAAAATATAAACTAAACTTTATCCATTGCGTTTATCAAGAAACTAATTAAAATCAATTAAAAACAATAAATGTGGAAGATATATATTTGTTTTCCTAATATACCTTATTAATAAAGAGATTAGTAAAAGATGTAATAAATGAATTAAAGAGGAAAGAGAATATATGGGATAAAATTAGAAAAAAACTCATAAATACTTGGATAAAAGTAAATTTTATCTTATAAAAAAATAACTTTTAAAGAAAGTAAAGTTTATATTTTGAACCACTTGTCTCCTTGCGTGTACCTCATGACGCCATGTTGTTTTAAAGAAAAGTTATTGGGAACAAAAGATTGCTGGTAATTAAAAATGGGCTGAAGCTGAGAATCGTTTATTTGGCCATATACAATTAAATGATCTGTTTCTTGGCCCCTAAAGCTGAAAACTGTTTCTTTTGTCATGTTCATGTGTATTGGTCTCCCATATTGATGGGCTGGGTCTGCCTTCGGGCAGCTAAAATATGGGCAAAAACCCAACCAAACCAGATAATCGGAGAACGGGGGAAATCGAAAATCATTAAC
>NW_021633536.1:0-41773 GCF_004799145.2 Neltuma alba
CCACTCTCGAAATTTCCTGGTCTTAAATATGGCCCACAATGCATGTTCCGAGATCGATTCAAGGCTGACGTTTTTAACACTGTTTTTCTGGTTCCCTCCATGATTAATCGATCATTAATTTATCAAAACTCGACAATGAATAGAAATCTAGGCGCGCACACACCTTATACTAAATACTACTCCCTTTCGTTTTTTATTATAAGAGACAAATAATAAATTACGTACGTTAATAAAAAAAAACAGTTTAAAATTAATTGAGGACAATTAATGTGTAAAAGTATAATATTTTTTCCAACAATGCTCCCCCTGTAAGGAGAGAGAGTATGGGAGAGAACAAATTAAATTATTAAAAAAAAGAGAAGTGGGAGGGAGAGAGATATGAGTTGGAGACAAAATAAATAGGGGTAAAATAAGAAATCAATATAAAAAAATAGAGATAACTTTTAAGTGTTTCTTATATATATGAACATGCCATAAGCATCAATGTCTCTTATAATAAGGAACAAAGGGAGTAATAGCTAATAGCTAATAGCTAATAGCTAGGCACAGCATAATGCATCAAAACAGAAACTATTATAAACAAACAGTCGCATTGGAAATTTAATAAAACCAACATGGTTCATGTCCTTGACTATTTAGGCCAAATAAATTAACCTCCTAAAATTGGTAATACTATTAATTAATATCATAAGTATATTATAGTTTAAATGATAATTATGTACTGGTTCAGTCCTCAATATATGATCTAATTACTGGTTGATCTTGGTCCAAATTAAGGAGGTGTTTTGGATGGAAACTAAATTATGATTTTAGAAGTGATTTTACAGTATACAAAGTAAATATATAGAAGAATTTGTCTCGATTTGAGAAAAAATACTTTTAAAAAGCACTTCTGTAAGAATCCCAACACCCCCAGATGCAAGACATATTTTTCATATTTATTAATTTTTTTAAATCATCCCTATTAATAATCTCTCAATTATAACCAAGTCGGAGAGGGAGTCAGGATATTAGGAAGATGATTATGATGTTTTAGGAAAAACATATCATACTTCTTACAATTAATTAACTTACTTAATTGTTTTAATATGATCAAATTAGTTAAATAAATATTATATTAAAAACAAAAAGAATATCATATATTAAGCGTATGATACATTTTGGAGGGCATCATGTGTGAATGCATGAAGCCTTGATGGGGACAAAAGGGATGCAACAATGCAAGGAGGAAGCAGAAGCATGTGGGAAGGTGAGAGTCTTTATAGAAGGAAGGAATCAGCCACCTGTGCAAGCAAGCTTATAACTATATATATAATATATATATATATATATAATATATATATTTCCAAATGTTTTTCCCTCTCCAGCTTTTGCTTCCTCAAAAAGAAATAAAACCCATTCACGTGAAATGCCCTTCCTACCCGTCAACTTATTAAAAAACAATTTTTATTTATTTAACAAAATCTACGTGGATATTTGGTTCTATTCTCTATTTCTATGTGTTTAAAGCATAACCAAAAAAAAATTAGAAAAATTTGTTTGAATTATTAATTTTAAAAATACATCTAAAATGACGAGATGGAGGTTCTTTTATTAGTATGATTATTATCAATTGAAAAATCAATGTTCTCAGTCATTTTTCTAATTCCATGAATCAATCGGAACAAATCCTTCTTACTAAGATTTTTAGAACAAGTTTTAAGCTTTTTTTTTTTCCAAGAACATATAACCAAAAACATATTTTTAAATGCTTTTTTAAAATAAAAACTATATTAAAAAATAGGAAACCAAACGGATCCTTGGTTTTGGTGCATAGTGCATTTGTTTGACAATATCTTCTTTTATTTGGGCATAAGTAAAGCAGAAAAGTGATGGAAAAAAAAAATTTAAGGACAGCCGCATATCACAGCGAAGTACGTCAAAGTTCTTTATGTTTGTTCAAAAATAAAATGGGTACTCGAATCAGAACTTTGGGGGCTCTTTAATTTGCACTGACATCAACGGGCAATTCCAACTACTTAAACTGCTCCTTTAATGTCGGCATCTATTAATACTCTTCCAGTATTTAATATTATTTCTTTTTCTAATTATAAAATTTTATTTGTAAACTATAAACAAGATTTCATAACTAAAACAGAAGGTAGTATAAGTTTTAATTAAAAAAATGATATTGATTTTACATGTAAAAGTTATTTTACATGTTCATCATTTTTTTTTCAAATTAACTCTATAAATATTTTTCTAATAATAATAAAATAAGAGGGAGAGGGAGAAAATTAAGAAAGATACTTAAAATATTTAAAAAAATATATATTATATTAACTAATTTAATTGATATCTTTAATCTATTTAAATTAGTTAATTATATTTTATCATAAGGATTAGAAGCGTGATATTTATTGCTTAATAATAAAAGAAATATCAGTAATTTTCAAATACTCTATAATTTGGTTTTATCAAAAAGGAAGAAGGAAACTCTATAATACGATTGTACGGGTAAGGGGTAAGCAATCACGCTGAAGATGGGACGCAACTGTGGATGCAGCTGTTGACACGTGTCCCTGCGCTCCATTTTTCCTAATCATTTTATAAGATACAAATAATTAAATTATATTGTTGATAAAAAATAGATAAAAATATTACTTATTTTTCTAAAAAAATATATTTACTTATGAAAAGAAAGTGAGAAAAAAATTATTTAATAAAATAATTCATCTAGTATGAGGGTTTTAACCTTAAGTGTCAATGTCGAAATAACTTGAAATAGGCAAAGTTATATCAAAAAAATAATTCATGCAGTAAGACTAACTTAATAATTACCACGGGTAAAACCAAAGAAATGCTAAAATTTCACATATTATTAGTGAATCTTATAAATAATAATTATGAAATTTGCAAAAATTAATAAAAATAGCAAAAGTAATATAATAACATTTTTGTAAAATTCATAAGTGGTGGGCCTGGCGGGTTTCGTGGGAGGTAAGTTTCACATAATAAAAGAATATTGAATAAACCAGCGCGCGCTGACACAGCTGGTAAGGGAGTTGTGTCCCTTAACCATCGTCTTTGGGGCTCGATTCCTGGAGGGATGAGAATGGAGCAAGCGTGCCTGGGAGGGTCGCCCCCATCTTGGGCCCGACAGTACCCAAGGGATTAGTCATTGGGAGCAAACCCGATAGATACCTTGGTGAAAACAAAAAAAAAAAAGAATATTGAATAATATATACTTGTCATCTTATGTGTTTTAAGATTTTAAATATTTATTAAAAAATAATACTACTTTCAATTTTTAATATAAGAGTTAGTTGACTAGTTTGAATAGATTAAAATAATTATTAAATTATTTATTTGTAATAAATATGTGTTGTCTTTTATAAAATATTTTTACTAATCAGGTATATTGATTGGAACTATTATTATTACAAGAATTATCTTAAAAAAATAAATATGAGAAATAAAATAAATTAAGATTTTATATTAAAATTAAAATACAAATTAAACAAATTTTATATTAAGAATAAGAAGTAGTAACAAGTAGAGAAAAGTTAGAGGGACAAAAATATTCTTTAAATTTTATAAAAATAGGAATATGAAGTAAAAATAAAAATGGCGGTGGGAGAAGGAGATTCCAAAGCGTAATGTGGACATGTTCCCCAAAAGGACAGTACAAAGCAAATGGCGGTGATCATTGACTCTGCCACACACTTTTAGTGGTCCTCCTTCCCATTTTTTTTTTTTAAATTTTCTTTTCCTATTTTCAAGCCTGTCCACATATTTTTATTTATTTATTTTAAAAAAATGAAGTTCCCTGACTTTTTAAGTAAATGTATTTTCTTTTGTCAAAATCTCCATGTTTCAAGCCATATGTCATAGATTTTAAAATATGTTGACTTCTTGACGAATTTTAATCCATTGCTTAATATTTTTCTATTCATTATGTAAGAAAAACATCTTATTTACAGGTTTTGCATAATTTATTCTGTATTTTACGCAAAGCATGAAATTCATGATCTGCAGGCTAAAAAACACAAAGAATTTCATGACCGAATTTGTCAAATATTTTTAAAAAACATATACATTATTAAGGACTTATGAATAATATTCCAGTAACTTATTATAAATTTAATGTATTGATATTTAAGGTCTACCTAGCTAAGATATATTTTTAGAGGCAAAAAATATAAAAAAAGTACTACAATTTGATCTATAACTATTTTCTTCTTAAGGAAAAAAGGTTGAGTTAATAACTCATTTTTTTCACTAAATCACATGTAAGATATCATTTCTAAAGTTTCGCCCTTCCGCAGCAAATAAATTCATTTCTATTTGTTACAATAAATCATATATTTAAATAATCTACACTCATAACAATCTTACAGTTTTTTTTTCCCCTTATTTTGACATAATTAATATTTGTTTTTCGGAGTTATATAACGTTGTCAAGGGACGAAGCTGGGCTCAGGTGTACTCGGATGTCAAAATCAACAAATTTGAGATGAGAGTATGAGACGCTCAGGAAGCTTTCAATGTTGATTGATTATGACCCCGAACAAACACGTTTAGTTACTTCTTTTCTATATTATTATGAATACTATTACAAAATACTACCGTCGGTCTTAATTATAAAAGCTACTTAACTACTTTGAAGACAATAAAAAAACAAGTTAAGTTAGTTATTTGTCATAAACATCAAGTGTATTGGTTAGAACTACCATTACTAGAAGGACTACCTTGAAAAAAAAATATAAATATGAGAAAAAAGTATATTGGGATCTTATATTTAGAATCAAAATAAAAGTCAAACAAGGTCTTATATTAAGGACCGGAAATAGCATATTATAATTCATGTTATATATTTAGATATTATTCATCACAATCCAAGCCCGTATTTTCAATCTTAAAACCTTTCAAGGCCCAAGTGAAGCCAATCCACTGAGACTACGGTCCAGCCCCAAATATAATCAGGATACTGGTTTTAATTTGGGCCGTCATACTGTAACAGGCCCATTGTGCTTTCTGATGTTTAATTGGGCCTCAAAATAACAAATTGAGCTTCTTACAAAAAGGTGGCTGAACGTGTCCGTTGTAAGTAGAGTACTTCAAAAAAAACCCAAAGTTCAGTAGAAGGGATTAATTTTTTCAACTTGGTGAATTAAAGTTTGAATCTCTTTTAAAAGTTATATCCACATCTAGTGTATACCAGTGTTTAGTTGCCTTCAATTAAAAGATAAATGTGTGTGGCAAAAGAAAAAGTATAGAAAGAAAATAAAAAATAGAGAAGAATTTCATCTTTTCCTTTGGCTAAAACCGAATAAACTTGTTTTAAGATTGTAATTATTATTACATTAAAGTCAAATTCCATAAAGTTGAAATATTGAATAGCCGACCTAGATTAAATAAGAAGAGCATTGTCTTGCCTGCAACTAATTTCTGGCCGACCGAACTTGAAATTAGCACATTTATTACTCATTTAAGGTTTGATTTATTTGAGTCTTTGGGGTTGTAATGTCAAATAATTGCCCACCGTCCTTAGAAAGTTGATATGAAAATGACATGGCAATTGTTACATTTGATATAGTCGATAATAATGGCACACGTTTTCAATCGAACTCAATAATGTAGTCATATAATTGTACAATCTGTGGCGTTCATATTTTGTGTGACATTTTCTTATAAAAAATTCCTCAAAAAAAAAAGTGAAATTAATAAATTTTAAATCATATTCGGTAACAATACTTTAATAAGTTTTAATAACATTAAACTTTACAAATAATAACACATTTTTTAGGAATTTCTTATATTAAATTTAGTAATTTCAAAAAAAAAATTTATAGGATTCTCTTTAGATAATAATAGTAGGAATTGGAAAATACTGAAATAGGGAAAGATTCAAGAAAATTGTTATTGGTGGTAAAAAGAAAAAAGAGAAAATGCTTATTGTTCTTCTAGACGGGGGGAAAATCTTTTATACTTCTTCATTTATTGCTTCAATTTAGATGACATTTTGTGATATATTAAAGTTAATTAATTAATGTGTTTATTCTGACTCTGACAACTAAAAAAAATAGTTTATCCCACCACTCCTCATTGTTATTGAAGGAGTATACTTAAGAAAAATCTTAAATATTTTAGGAACACTAGCTAGTTGTATCGGTTTGTATTAAGAAAGACCTCTCTATTTTTTTTAATTTTATATTATTATACACACAAATGTATCAACACTAGGCTTAAGCCTCTCATTATACTACCTCTGATTTTAATTATAAAACACCGTTTGCAATCTACACTATCTCCGAGTCTAATTATAAGACATCGTTTACAGTTTATAAACAATGTCTTACAATTAGAACCAGAGATAGTATTATAAGACATCTCAATTAAAAGTTCTTTGTGATAATAATAAACTAATGAAGCAGTATTTTTTTTAAGTTGAGGGATGACTGATAAAAATAAAGAGAATGCATGATTATTTTTCTCTTAAATTTGATCCCATTGAAATAAAGCTTCTCAATTGAGTTTCCAATAAAAAGAATAATTTTTTAAGGGAAATTGAGGCCGCTTACCACACTAATTGATATCAGGTAAAATGACAGCCCACGTTTTTGTAATTAAATTGATTATTTACAAATGTTGAAGGGTCATTTTCTTGCAAATAGTGACATCTATTTAAGTAATCATCATTATTCTAGAGAGTTACGTATTTAATTTATAGATACTAAGAAAAATTAATTAAACTATTCATTATAATTTGGGTTGCTTTTCCCGAAAGCTTTCTTTAAGCGTAACTCCACATATACAATCAATCAATAAGAATAAGTTAAAGTTAAGGAGGGATGTATGGACAGAGATCAGCCAATATTCAATATACGAATATAAGAATATATTTATGGCCAAGAAATCATACCATTTGCAAACTATAAATTATAATAACGTGCTTCATTTTCTTGGGAAAAAAATAACGTTACAAAACAGTTTATGTCTTAATGCCCATGTGCCCTCTAAAGTCTTTATGTATATACACAGTTACACACGTATCCATAAGACCATCTTGTACTTCTCTAAACATCTTCTAAGGCATACTGAGTTATAAAAATATGCTAATCTTTTACACTATACCTCTGCCTTTGTAAGATTGCTTTTAACTGAATTATCAACATACTCTTTCCAACTCTACTTAACTAATTCGAATAGATTGGAAAAATTAGTTAAGTTAGTTACTTATCATAAATATGAATTAGTTTTTTTAAAATATTCTGTTATCTTTGATTATGGTTATTATTGGATGTAAATTGTTTGATATATACAATTAATATGGATATTTTAGCGAACAAATTTCAAATTTGGAAGATAAAGACATCGTTTGGATTGTATATTCTTATTTAAGTACTTATGAGTATATTTCATGTGAATCGAGACAAAACTTTTCATATATATTTATCTTGTATTTTGTAAGTTACGATTAAAAGGATGCTTACAGGTCATACCAAACAATCTCATAGATTATAAAGTTTTATGTTCATGATCAAATTCAATTCCAATTAGATTTTATAGTAAAAAATGGAGGTAGTAGATATGCAACCGTTGATGAAAGTTTAAGTCAAGCAATAAAATTACATTTCATCACAACCTGCTTCAAAGACTAGTTGCCACCCTCATCCCATACTTCATTGCTTATGAATTCAGATCCCGCTTGATTCACTCATGAATATCCCTAATTTATATATATATAAAAGAAAAACCAAGTTTAATGCACTAATAAGAGGAAGAGGGTGAGATAAGAATATGGGAAAAAAATAGTAAAATACCCTCAAAATTACTAAATGACAAATGAGAGTATTTGAATTTCAAAATGCCAATTCAGAGCCAAGTACTTTTTTGGAATTTTGAAATCTTGTAAAATTATACAAATACTCTTTACTATTTTTTTTTTACCTTTTTTTCTAAATACTGCCACCTCAGCAATTCCTGCCGCCGGAGCTCCAATGCTGGCAACCCTACCGGCGACCCCGTAACTCCGGTGACTACTATTTTTTAACTATTGACTACATTTATTTTTAAACTCTGTAACATGTTACTAGAATTCCGGTGACTACTCTTTCTTATGTATTGATTACTTTTTTTAGTTATTGACCACATTTACTTTTAAACTTTGATGACTACTCTTGTTAAGCGACTGACTACTCTAGTAATGCGATTTACTACTCTTGTATAGTCAGTAGCTATATAAAAGCAGTCATCGGAACTTTGAAAACAAAAGTAGTCAATAGTTAAAATAGAGTAGTTAACAGCTATATGGAAGTAGTCACCAACAATAAGGACAATATTGTCATTTTATAAGATTTGGAAATTCCAAAATAATACATGGGACCTGAATTAGGATTTTAAAATTTACCTACCCTAATATGTTATTTAGTAATTTTGAGAGTATTTTGCTGTCTTTTTCTCTAAAAATATTCTTTTTTATATTATCTAAATACCTCAGCTGTTAAAACTCTGAAAAGAATTGCACAGCAACCACCTCTTTTGTCAGGAATCATCAAGTCAGATTTTAACAAGTTAAAATCTGACCTTGACACATCAAGTCTAATTGAGTTATATAAATATAAAGTTCTCCCGCAATAAATTTTTATTTTTTCAATTTTTTTACCAGCATTTTTTCAATTTAAACTCGAAGGTTTAGAAAAAAATCTTATTCATGAAAATTTAATCACGGTTAAGCTCTTTTTTATTTAATTAATCAATTCATACATACATTCTTTTTAGGAAAAATTCTAATTAAATCCATTTGAAATAGCAAAATTCTAATTTAAGCCTACACTTTTAACAAATTCTTAATTAGGCCAAGAGGCCTAACTGGGGATTTCTAAATGTTGCTAAAAGACCAAAATGCCCTTCATAATTAAAAAGCCTAATTTTAGTTTTAATTCTTTTAATTGAATTTAACTAACATGTTTTTTTCTTTAAACATTATCACATGAAAATTTGGCCAAAAACATTATCATATAAAAAACAAAAAAAAAAAATAACGATTATAGCCCATAAAAAATAATTGAAAATTCAAGATAAAAAAATACATAATTTCTAGATATCTATAGAATTGCAAAAATATGGGAACTAATAAAAATTTTATGATTTCAAATGTAAAAGATTAACAAGATCAAAGATTTTTTTTTTTGTGTGTGAGAAAAAGACCAAATCAAAGATTCATGGAATTCTTGAATATCTATCAAAATTAATTTTACTATTTCACAACTTATAGTGAAACTCATTAATTCATTTTCAATTTTCCGGTCTTCAACATTTATTCAACATCAAATTTTTATTATATAAAAAATAAAAGGCTATAAATTCTAGAGTTGACATAAGGTTTACAATTACAAACACACATTTGACATAAAATCTAAGAAAGACCACGTCCTCATTAGTAAATTTACTAAAATAATTAAAACTAAAATTAGATTTACACCTACATTCAATTTTTCTTTTTGATTACAAAGAGGCATTCCGGTCTTTTAGCAACATTTAAAAATTCCTAATAAGGCCTCTTAGCCTAATTAAGAATTCATTAAAAGTATAAGCCTTAATTGGAATTTTATTATTTTATAGATAGATTTAATTGGGATTTTCCTTTCTTTTTATGCATTGCTATATTTAAATTAAATATAAAATATAAAATATAAAACATGAGTCAACGCTTCATTTAAGACCCAATGGCAGGCGGTCTCCCTCATTCCCTGCACCTTCTCCTCTCCTAGGGTGCCACGTGTCACACTCGCTGATAATGGAGCCCACATCCTGGATTGCACTGTGGAGGCTACATATTGTGTTCAGTTCTGCTATATATATAAGCGCTTCACTCTCTCTATTCTTCTTTTCTTTCTGTCGCCTGCGCCGACGCTCACCGGCGATTATTTATTAACTTATTACTATTATTTTCCTTTTTTTTTTCCAAAAAAATTTTGTTTAGATTTTCCATCTGAGCTCCGAGCTTCAGCCCTTGCCCATTGGGTACGCTATAGGATCTTAAGATCACGTGCTCTTTCATCCTGATTCGTGACGAAGCTTTAGCTCCGGCAGGTGTGCGCTCAATCTTCTTCTTCAATGCCCTCTCACCGGGTTGATAGGTTCTGAGACTTGGATTTCCAATCGGGTGGGTGATTTTAAGGGTTTATGATTGGTAATTTGGCTGATTTGTGAATAGGGATCAGGTTTGGCGCGGCACTGATTGGAAGGTCTTGATTCATGTGAATTGCTTTCCGTTACTGCAATGTCTGGCCCGCTGGATCGTTTCGCCAGACCTTGTGAGTGGCCTTTCTCCATTTCTCTTTACTTTCCCTTTCTTGTATAATGCGAGGCGGGTCTTACTTTCTTGGCGCGCTATTTCTAGGGTTTTTGCTCCTCTCATTTTCTCTTTCAAGAAATTAGAATTGGAATGTGAAGGGAAAATTTTTCGGGTTTGACATTAGGCTGGAGAATTTAGCTAGGCTAAGCTAACAACTGTTGGGAGGGAGACAAATGCCATTGTTTTCTGGTTCTCCCGAGGTCGTTTAGTGAATTTGGTGCTTACTCCCCCTTCTAGAAAGGGAAAAAAATTATCGCCATTTTTTTTTGGGATCTGTTCCCGATGATCGGACTGGCCAGGCTTAGGTTATCAGAACTTTGAGAAATTTTGAATCTTTAATTTTGGGTTTTATGTGGTTGATGAATACTAATCTTTTTAAAACAAGAATATTGCGATGTGCACTTTTCGGCTTTCACATTTTCTTTCTTTCTTTCTTTTTTTTTGTTAAATGACTCATGCTGAAAATGTATACCTTACATTTTAATTCTACGTTTGCTAAATGCTTGCAGGCTTCGAGGGATTCTCTGGAAGTGATGAAAGACGGGATAGGAGATCTGATTTTGAGAACTCTGAGGACGAAAGACGGACAAGAATTGGTTCTCTCAAAAAGAAAGCAATTAATGCATCTACCAAATTCAAGCATACTCTCAAGAAAAAGAGTGGGAAGAGAAAAAGTGATGGCCGGGTTAGTTCGGTTTCTATTGAGGATGTTCGGGATGTTGAGGAGCTAAAGGCTGTTGAGGCCTTCAGACAATCACTGATTATGGATGAGTTGCTCCCAGAAAAACATGATGATTACCATATGATGTTGAGGTGCGATTTTGTTTAGAGCGCAAAAAATTTTACTTTCTCTGTTTATGCGGATATTCATGTTGAAGAATTTGATTTTTGATGCAATTTATTTTTTATAAGCAGATTTAGGACTTTGATGGGACAATCTTCCAATATCATTGTCTGCATATACCGAGTTAGGAATTTCTTTTGGCACACTGCAACAGTGCATTTTATTTAAGAGGATAATGTACATAAGAGTATTTTATAGGGATGTGAAACCCGTATTCCAACCGTAATTCTTTGAATTTAGCTTACATGCTCCATTTCAGCACTATGATTTCATGACTGAAAAATTGACACTCAAATAGGAGTCTCATTCATATATCTTCGTATTTAAGAATTTTACACGCACGAGATCAGTATAGTTCGCTGCTAATTTGTCTATGGTGGTCTTAGAATTAATTTTAGGATCTTTGTTTTATAGTTGTTTTTATTCCCCTTAATTTTTACACCGTACAGGTTCCTAAAAGCAAGGAAATTTGATGTTGAAAAAGCAAAGCACATGTGGGCTGATATGCTCAAATGGAGGAAAGATTTTGGTGCTGACACTATCTTGGAGGTAATATATTATGTGGAAAATACTTGACTTCAGCTGATTAAAATTGAGGGGACTAGACTTAAACTTTGAGTGCTTGATATTTTCTGCATACATCATGCTTAATATTTTGTTTTAATCAGGATTTTGAGTACAAGGAGTTGAATGATGTTCTGGATTATTACCCTCATGGTCATCATGGTGTTGATAAGGAGGGAAGGCCGGTTTATATTGAAAGACTTGGAAGGGTTGATCCAAACAAACTTATGCAAGTGACAACTTTGGAGAGATATGTAAAGTACCATGTACAAGAGTTTGAGAAAATTTTTGCAATTAAGTTTCCTGCCTGCGCCATTGCTGCCAAGAGGCACATAGATTCTAGCACCACAATCTTGGATGTTCAAGGCGTGGTATGTTTTCAATAATTGTTCACCATTAAAGTTGCTTGTGAAATTATTTCTTATGACATCTACTATCAGGGTCTGAAGAACTTTACAAAGTCTGCCCGGGAACTCATTATGCGATTGCAAAAGATTGATGGAGACAATTACCCTGAGGTGAGTAATCCCTCTTTCTTTCTGCACTTTTTGAATTTTTTCATTGGATACCATCATTTCTGGAAAATTTGGGTGATGCCTCGCTGATGAATGTTCTGTCTTTTATTTATGATACAGACTCTCTGCCAAATGTTTATTATAAATGCTGGCCCTGGATTCAGGCTACTGTGGAACACAGTCAAAACTTTTATTGATCCCAAAACGACTTCTAAGATTCATGTATGCAAAAATGCCGCCTTCTAACTGGTTAAGAGTTTTATTTTTAATAATTGTTTAAGGCTGTGGACATATCTCTCTATTTAATTTAATTGCTTATTGAAATTGCATAGGTTCTTGGAAACAAGTACCAGGGCAAATTGCTTGATATAATTGTTGCCAGGTATTTTCATGTTTCTGCATATGGTAGAATTCTCTTCTTTAAATACTTTTTTCTTTCACGAATACCTTCATGCTTTTCTAGCTTCTTCAGAGCATCCTACCGTGCCTAATGATTTTGTGCACTTAATGAAGTGAGTTGCCAGAGTTTCTTGGAGGCACCTGCACATGTGCAGATCTGGGAGGTTGCCTTAGATCTGACAAAGGGCCTTGGAAGAATCCTGAAATATTGAAGGTAATATGCTGTTATTGGATGCATTACTGATACTTTACCTTTGATTTCGTTTTAGGCTAATAGTTGAATTTATGTGGACTTATTGCAGATGGTTCTCAAGGGTGGAGCACGGCGGGCTAGGCAGGTGGTAAAAGTTCTAAACAGTGAAGGGAAGGTTATTGCATTTGCAAAACCTAGATATCCAATGGTAATCCTCCTCTGTTTATAATTGCTTTATTTGAGTGGAGTTTAACTTAATGTCATCATGTTGATCCTCTACTCTGGCATCCTTTCTTTTGAACATATATCAAGTGATAATGTCTCTTGAACAGGTTGAACAGGTAAAAGGCAGTGATACATCTGCCGAATCAGGGTCTGAAGCAGAAGATATTGCTTCTCCTGATGCAATGAAGAGTTACTCACATCTTAGGTTGACCCCTGTTCGTGAGGAAGTAAGTGTTGACCTTTTTTCCCTATTACTTTGAATGTCTTTATTATATGAAAAGAATTGCTAGTGCTTTTCTGAAGGTCTTTTGTGCAAATCAGAGACTTAAAACTTTATTCACATTTATAAGTTATTTGTCAGGCTAAGGTAGTTGCAGAGACAAGCTATGCTGGTAGCTTATCAGCATATGATGAGTATGTTCCAATGGTGGACAAATCTGTTGATGCTAGCTGGAAGAAGCAACCATCTCCACAGATGTCTTGTACTTCTGAAGGTTAGCAACTTTTGCTTAGAATATATAGCTAATTTGCGGAGATATTACTTCATGGTACTTATTGACTACAAATAGAAATTTCCTCTAAAATTGATCTTGCACTATGCTGTGAGTCCACTCTATTCCAAATCTTATTATGCTTAATCATCCTACGTCTTTATCTCTGTTGGAGCTTGATGGTCGTAAATGCATATCAGTTTTCTCCTCTGTAATTGTGTAGCGAAGGGTAACGCTTCTGATGTATATTAATTCTTCTGTACATTGCTGAATCAATTTGAACAAATATATATACAAGAAGAGAGTGAATGGCCGATTATGATGGCCTGATTCTGTGCGATCACAATCACGCTAAAACCGGGAAGAATAAAATCAAATATAATCTCCCTAACGCTCTCGATCATATCCCGTAATCAGATTTACAATTAATCCCCAAGATATTATCTTATCTTATATCCTACACTCCCCCTCAAGTTGGAGCATAGATGTTAATCATGCCCAACTTGCCTATGAGATACTTGAACTTATCATTAGCAAGACCCTTTGTGAGAGTGTCAGTTGTCTGCTCTCTTGAGGGTATATACCGGAGATCAATTATACCATCATCGATCTTTTCCCTTATAAAATGCCTGTCTATTTCTACATGCTTCATTCGATCATGTTGGACTGGATTATGAGAGATGTTGATTGCTGCCATATTATCTGAGTAGAGTTTAATAGGAAGCTTCACCATCATTTGTAGTTCTTCCAGGACTCGCTTCACCCATATGCCTTCACAAATCCCAAGAGCGATAGCTCTGAATTTGGCTTCGGCACTGCTTCTTGCTACTACATTCTGCTTCTTACTACGCCAAGTGACCAAGTTACCCCAAACAAAGGTGAAATATCCAGATGTGGACTTCCTATCATCCTGATCACCTGCCCAGTCAGCATCAGTAAACATCTCAAGATTTCTTCGGTCAGATTTCTTGAATAGGAGCCCTTGTCCTGGTGAACCTTTCAGGTACCTCAAAATCTTGTATACTTCATTTAGATGCTTCTGTTTCGGATCATGGGAGTGTTGGCTCACTACACTAACGGCAAAGGCGATGTCGGGTCTAGTGTGGGACAAGTATATCAGTTTTCCCACCATTCGTTGATACCTTCCTTTGTCTACGGCTTTTCCCAGGTCTTCATCATCCCCAATTTTATCAGCCCGTATGGGAGTATCACTAGGTCTACAACCAAGCATTCCAGTTTCCTTTAAGAGATCCAGTACGTACTTTCTTTGTGAGATGTAGATCCCCTTTTTTGACCTGGCCACCTCCATTCCTAGGAAGTACTTCATCTCTCCAAGATCCTTGACTTGGAATTCCTCATTTAGGGCTCCTTTGATCCGTTCTATTTCAATTGGGTCATCACCTGTAAGCACAATATCGTCTACATATACGGCCAGAACTGTGGTTTTCCCGTTTACGTGTTTGAAGAACATAGTATGATCGCTCTGCCCCTGTATGTATCCTCGTCCCTTTAGAGCACGAGTGAACCTTTCAAACCATGCTCTAGGAGACTGCTTCAGCCCATATAATGACTTTCTTAGCTTGCAAACCTGGTTTTCTTGCTGATCCGGAAAACCTGGGGGCAACTTCATATATACTTCTTCTTTCAATTCTCCATTTAGGAAGGCATTTTTTACATCCATCTGATGCAGCGGCCAGTCTAAGTTTGCAGCTATGGATAGAAGGATTCGGATGGTATTCAATTTCGCCACCGGAGCAAAAGTCTCTGTGTAATCCATGCCATAAACTTGAGAGAAACCCTGGGCTACCAGTCGTGCCTTGTACTTTTCAAGAGTGCCATCTGCATTGTATTTTAGGGTAAAGACCCACTTACATCCCACTGCCTTCTTTCCTTTAGGCAAGTCAACCACATCCCAAGTGTCATTGCCCTTTAGAGCTTTCATTTCTTCCATAACAGCTTGTCTCCATTTCGGGTGAGTCAAGGCTTCATCTATGTTGTTTGGGATTCTGACATCATCTAGATGAGAGACAAACGCAGCATATTTAGATGTGAGACCCTGATAGGAAACAAACCTTTCTATGGGATGCCTTGTACATGTTCGGGGAGGTTTTCTGATGGCGATTGGTAAGTCAAGTTCATCTTGTGTCTCCCTTGGAACTGCTTCTGGTTCTGAGTCATGGCATTCTTCAGATGTTTGAGGAACATTACCTGTCTTGTGTCTCCGTGTGTAGAATTGTATGTTTTTAAGAGTGTCTCCCCCTGAATTGGTGTTTTCTTCATTATCTTTGGGCACTTCCATTGACACTTCCTCACTGGTGGGTTCCAGAAGGATTGGGGTTAGATCAAGAGTTTCTGGGTTAGGTAAGAGTTCAGGTTTTGCTAAGATTTCCGGATCGGTGTCAGTCTGAGATTCACTCCAAGGCTCCCCCTGAATCGAGGACTGGTAATAAAAGGGAATGGTTTCATGGAAGGTGACATCACAAGTGACATAGAGGCGTTTAGAAGTAGGGTCATAGCACTTATACCCCTTTTGTGTGCCAGAGTATCCTAAGAAGATGCAACGAACAGCTTTGGGATCGAGTTTGTGAGTATGATATAGGTGGACATAGGTGGTGCAACCAAACACTCGTAGAGGTAGGGTATTTTCTAGATAGGGAAGGTTGTAATGAGTATGAAGGACTTGTAATGGTGTTTTATAGGACAAGGGTTTGCTGGGCATACGATTGATGAGGAAAGTAGCAGTGAGAACGGCGTCATCCCAATGATATTTTGGTACATTGCTACTGAACATAAGGGCTCTAGCAGTGTCTAGAATGTGTCTATTTTTTCTTTCAGCGATACCATTCTGTTGAGGACTGTTGGGGCAAGTACTCTTGTGTAGGATGCCATGTTCTTTGAGAAAAGTGGAAAGTTGCTGATTGAAGTATTCAGTGCCATTATCTGTGTGTAAGATTTGAATGTGTGTTTGAAACTGAGTATGAATCATGTGATAAAAATCAATGAACGTTTGGTAAACATCTGTTTTTTCTTTTAACAGAAACACCTAGCTCACTCGTGTGTGATCGTCAATAAAGCTTATAAACCACTTTGAGTGTGTGCGATTTGAAACCCTGGTAGGGCCCACAAGTCACTATGGATTGTTGTGAATGGTTTTGAAGCACGATAAGGAACACTGGAAAAGAGGTGCGATGGTGTTTTGCACGTTCACAGGAATCACAGAAAAAATCGGCGCAATTTTTATTTGAGCAAATAGATGGAAACAATTGAGTCATATAATGGAAATTAGGGTGTCCTAACCGTCTGTGCCATAACTCCAAGTCACTAGTCCTAGGGAGAGACACTTTATTACAAGAAATAGTACGGTGATCAACACAATCATCCAGGTAGTAGAGACCATCAAACTCTTTAGCAACGCCAATCGTCGTCCCCGTCAACAGATCCTGAAAGACACAATAAGTAGCAAAGAAATCAGCATGGCATCGTTCTTCTTGAGCAAGTTGACTTACAGATAATAGATTACATCTTAAGTTTGGAACATGAAGGACAGTATGCAAAGTAAGCGTGGCAGATATTTTAATGCTCCCTATACCAGCAACCTGGGAGTCTGAAGCATCAGCAATCTTAACAGGTGGTAAATTAGTGGTAGAGGTATATGAGGAGAATAGGGTAATATCATCAGTCATATGATCAGATGCTCCGGAATCAACAATCCAACATTGTCCAGAGCTCATACCTTTGATAGTTGCCAATGCTTTGAAAAAATTACCTCGCTTAACCACTGTGGCCGTGGGCTGCTTCCGAGACTGTTGACTGCTTTCCAATGCAGCAAGTCGTTCAAGAATTTTACTCAGTTGATCTTCCTGGTGTCCCGGATTTGAGGAGCCTATATCCTCATACGTGCAACTTCTGCCACATAACCACGTCCGCCCCCTTTCTTGGCCTCCAATTGCAGGTTTCCCGTGGGGGTCCCAACAGGTATCCTTGGTATGACCCTGTTTATGACAATGCTCACATTGTGGTCTGGGTTTTGTGTTACCCGTACGCTGGTCAGTGGAACGAACAGCCAATGCTGATGGCTCAACAGTAGGGGGGCGAGAGACTTGGTCACCTTTTAACATGACCTTCTTCCTTGAGTCCTCACTGCGAAGCATGGCAAAGGCACCACGAACTGTAGGAAGGGGGTCCTGACTTAAAATTCTACCCCGAACATCATCAAATGAGGAATTGAGTCCGGCTAAAAGCTCAAACAGACGCTCCTTCTCAATCTTCTTTTTATTGTTGGCTGCGTGAGATGCACAACACGGGCTATCATCACTGATGAGATCCAATTCTTGCCAAAGTGTCGTTTTGGCAAGGTAATAATCACCTAGGGAGAGAGAACCCTGCTTCAGGTCCCATAACTTGGTTTTAAGATCAAACACTTGGGAGGCATTTTCTCCGTCACCGTAAGCCTCTCGGATAGCGTCCCACATTTCGCGTGCTGGAGACAGGAACATGAAGCAGCGCTTGAGAGAGGGAGCCATCGCGTTGACGAGCCACGAGCAAACCATCGCGTCTTCGGCCTTCCAAAGCTTCACGGCCTTGGCGTCGGACGATGGTGGGGGCGGTGCATCACCAGTGACGTGGCCTAGCTTGCCACGGCCTTCAAGGGCAAGTCTGATTGACTGAGCCCATTCCCGATAGTTCTCACTAGAGAGCTTCTCGGGCACAATGAGGACGGCCGACGTCTCGAACATAGTGGACAGGGGACGCGACGCGCCGCCAACAGTGGAGCCACTGGTCACTCCCGACGTCGCGTGCGACTCAGGCAGGGAGGTCGACTCCTTCTCACTACCAGAAGATTGGGTCATCATTGCCGTCGCCGTTCGCCTACAGACGCTCTGATACCATGTAGCGAAGGGTAACGCTTCTGATGTATATTAATTCTTCTGTACATTGCTGAATCAATTTGAACAAATATATATACAAGAAGAGAGTGAATGGCCGATTATGATGGCCTGATTCTGTGCGATCACAATCACGCTAAAACCGGGAAGAATAAAATCAAATATAATCTCCCTAACGCTCTCGATCATATCCCGTAATCAGATTTACAATTAATCCCCAAGATATTATCTTATCTTATATCCTACAAATTGTTAGTAGCTTTAGCAGGAACTTTGATAGCTATAAATGGATAATCACTGTTGAATATTGTCACTTCATATATTGAACGATTAAGAGGAATTATATTTTAACTTGGGAATTGGGATCAGTTAATGTCATACTGTGGTGAATCGGTGCAATAGGCGTAGTTGAAGATGTGAGCTTGATTTTCAGTCTTGCATGCAAAAATTTATTTTAACTTTTAATACCTGATTAGATTGAGAATTGAGTGGTGCAAATTTTAATAATTTGAATTATTTGGCGTGATTCACTCTCGGAATGTGAATTTTCCAATTCAGGGCTGCCCCCCCTTGCTGACATTCAGACCACTCCAGATGGGATTCGAACACGAATTTGGGTCGCCTTGACTCTTTTCTTCTTGACCCTTCTCACTTTCTTCCAATCAGTTGCACGTCGTGTGGCCAACAAACTTCCTACAATATTAGCCAACGATGGTCAGAGTACTTCTGAACCAACGCTTGATGCAACAAACAGGGACTGTCATCTTTCTTCACCGCCTTCAGCAGCACATACAGAAGAAGCAGACCAACTTTCCTTCATGCTAAAGAAGTTGGGTGAGCTTGAAGAGAAGGTTGACACCCTTCAATCTAAGCCATCTGAGATGCCTAATGAGAAAGAGGAATTGTTGAATGCTGCTGTCTGTCGCGTGGATGCTTTAGAAGCAGAGTTGATTGCTACAAAAAAGGTAGGGTTCTCTTACATTTGTGGCTGTTCACTTTTCCCCAGTCGGGGCCAATTACAGTCATTCACCTTCAAAATGAACTCAAATCATGTCTTTCTTGTCATCTGTTTCTACATCTGCATTGGAGAATGGTTGATATAAAGCATGGATTTGTGAGGCAATAGGATTTTAAAGCTAATGAATTGAATAGAAACATCTATTAATTTCTGCTTGCATTTGACTTAAGGCAGCAAAGCTGGCATATACGTTATGTGGGTTGGTCAGTGGGTTTGTTTATTTCTGGTCTGACTGATGTCCAAGTAAAGCTTGATCATATTGCTTAAGTTTTCATCAGTGCAAATTTCCATTTCCTTGCATCTCGTGTCGTGTTGAATTATTTGAATCACTTAATGGCCTTGTGCTTATGTGGAGAATACAAAATGCCTTTCACTTATTGTTGGCCCACTTAGAGCGGGACTTTATTGTTGCATTTACTTGATTTTGCTTCTTTTACGTGACTTGTTGCACAGGCTCTCCATGAAGCCTTAATAAGGCAAGAAGAGCTGCTTGCCTGCATCGATCGTCAAGCAGCAGCAAAGTCACGGGTAAGTTGGCTGAGCTGTTTTTCTAAACAGTTTTTTAAGGGGACGTTTTTTCAAATCTCTAGTTCTGACGTGTGGCATTTCCTTTATTTTGCTGCTTGGGCATCAGAAAAAGAAGTTTTGCTGGTGAATGTTGCTGCTACGAGAGAGACTACCCGGAGGAGGATTTGTTTCTAAAGTCACGGTGTTTATAATGCTGATGAAAATGTGATTTTTTTGGAGTTACTTAAACGCTACTTGTGACTTACCCGCTGTCCTAAGATGCCGTTTGATATATGTTCAACTTTTTTTGGATCTTTCAAAATTCGTTTATAAGACATTTGGGCTCGATATATGTAAAAGGATAATTTTTCAAATTATTATTTAGGATATATAACATAAATTTCAATTGTTTCTGATGTTATTTAGGATGCTTAGGGTTGTTTTTTTTTTTGGGGGTTAATGATGTGGTTAGTGATAATATTTGTCAGTCTCCATGGTAGTTGCAACCGGAATGTGCATTTATACCTTATTGCTAGGGCGTTTGAACTGTCTTAATATAACTTTATATATATAAAAAATTCTTTCTAAAGCATACTTCGAACTTAGAAATTGGATATAAGTAATAGTGGCCCAAAATAAAAAATGAATAGACAAGAATTTGGAGATTATGAGGTCTGAAATCGCCAATTGAATAAGGTAAGAATCGGAGGACTTTGAAACTGTTATTTGAGAGTTTAAGGATTTCGATAGTTATCAGGAAAAATGTGAGGAAATAAAACGAAATCTGAATTTTGGTGTTGTTACCCCGGCCAATTCCACTATGGTTTATGATCTTCTAAGCCCAAATGTTTCTTGTACCAGTTGACCATCCCAAAATCTAATACCGATTCAAGTTCAACAAAGTATTTGATCACTACCAATATTACACCATGGATTTTTTTTTTAAAAAAATTCTAAAGAAAGTAAATCGATAAAAATGTCTGAAAAATTAGTCAATTCTAGAGTCATCTTTCAAGTATTAAAATAGTCCTGTTAAATCAAGCTGAAGTTCATCAATAGACTGTACACTTCAGGTCAAAATAACCAAAAAAAAAAAAAAAAAGAAGCTGTGCACTGACACTATAAAACGAACGTTAATAAAAGATGCCCGCCCAAGTGAGTCACTACAACATGTCTCTTACGTACTCATTTTATGAATTCGCACCGTTAAATTGCCTCAACTTGAAATGAGTTGCCCGAGGATATTGAAAATAGAACTTCTAATTCACCAATTGACTTGGTACGAAACATACAGGAGCCCAAACAAAACTGGCGATATCATAAGAGTATGAACATGTGAAAGGCGCAAAACTTGAGTGGCAGAAAAATATGTTAAGAAATCAAAAGTATTCACATCACAGAGAACAATGTACACGATTTTTTTAGACAAAGCAACAATATCAAAATAAAAGAATGGAGTTGAAGATGGCCAACTCATTTTCAATACAACAGGCACAGGCGTTTCCTTCAGCTTTACCAGCGGAACTGCATTCCCATACCCAAGAAGAACATCAGAATGTTTCTCAAATATATTAAAAGGAGAGGGTAAAAAGAAAAAGAAAAACTAATATCAAGTCACATACAAGTCTCCTTTTCCTCTTCTTCTTATCAATGGCTGCTTGGAGCTCCCCCTGTCGAGCAAGTGCATTATCAAGCTCCTATTCCCACAAACCACACGATACGGTTAGTCTTATCCATCTCATTTCTTGTATAGAGGGATGATAATGAAACGGGATGGTTTAAAAGACAAATCTTTCTAATCCGTAGTTCTTATCATTGATAGTCTGAGTTGAGTACCTTTTTGGCTTCATTCACTTGATTCTCTAGAGCACTGACTCTCGCAAGAGCAGCATTCAACATTTCCTCCTTTTCTGGAGGCATGGGAGGTTTGCTAGCCAGAGCATTGACCTTTTCTTCAAGCTCAGCCATGCGCTTCATCAGCAACATGTGGTCGCAGCCGGTAACTGGTGGTGGTGCCGGCAACTGACGATGCCCTTTTGTCATGGCTCCGTCGTAATGTTCTGAGTTGCTTTGAAGTGCTGCTTCTGTGAGCTTCCTAGGCATGTTCTTCGTCACCCTAATCAATGTCAGTATTCCCATTATTAATGTCATGAACCTTCCTACTATTTGACCGCTCAATCTATCATTAGGCTTGGCAGCTAAACAATCTGCAGCTTCAGCAATTCCAACATCAGAATCTAACAAACCCTATTCAACTAGCATATCTTAATAAATTGCATGTTGATGGCCAAACAAGCAAGAATCACAAGGCACTAACAAGATATGTAAAGGCTTGTTAACAACTATAGAACTGCACGTAATACCTTTGGAAATTGCAAGGTTATCTTTTGCTCTTGACCAAGGTGAATCAACAGTTTTGTCCACCATTGGGACAGAGACATCATATCTGTAACCACTCATTTGCTTTGCAATCTGCAATACATAGTGGGAAGAATTCAAAAGAAAATGAAGGTTGACAGCGTATTTGGAAACATGAGAGAAATTAGCATGAACCCAGAAATCTTTTTCATTGATCAAGTGATGACACTTGTTACAGTTTTTCTTAGTATAGATAAAAAAGAAGATAAGTTGTCCTCGCAATGCTCATGGTTCTCTGTCCTCTGGCATGGCAAATTTCACCACAATATGCAGTTTCCTTGAACTATCAAGAAAAAGTTTATAGCAAAAACCAATAGTGAAGTCTAGGAAACTTACTTCTGGTTTGGCATGCTCCACGGTTGGCGATAAGCATTTTATGTTCTTGAAAGAATCGCCTCCCTTAATGTTGTAGCAATCAGAAAGAAATACGGAGAAGAATGTTTCAGAACAAGAATTGTTATTGCACGGTGAAACTTTCAAAAGATGTGAAAACGAGTACCTTTTGGTAAACTGCTTCATCCTCATTTATTGTTTTCTCCTCAATACCAGCCAAGGCTCTCCTTTGGCATCTCCCCTCACCATTTTGAACCATCTAATCATCAAAAGAACACACTCCATTCTTGTCTTATGATGCCATAAAATGAAGCTAGCCAACAAAACTGGTAGTTCATCAGTAAACTACCTTGAAGATTTCTGGGTCATTCCATGGTCCCTTGTCTGAGAGCATGCAACCACCTTTATCTGCGCAAGTACAAGTACCTCCCAAGAACTCTGGAAGTTCACTGGTAAATAAGAAGGACCAATAAGAAGTTAAGGGAAGAACTATGCAGTGTCATGAGATTTAACTCAAGTGAATTTTGTTCTGTTACTCGTGAGTTAGGTAGGCTTAATTTGTGTGGAAATGAGATATTGTATACTCAATGAGAGGAGGGGCAAAATTGAACCTGGCATCAATGATTTCAAGCAACTTGCTCTGGTATTTGTTGCCTAGGACCTGGAAAATAAATCATCAATAAACTGTCGTGTGTGACTGCTTTGCCAAATTGAAAGGATACTTCAAAAGAAGTCACTAGCTATTGCTTAGACTTCAGAGATGAGAAGTTTGAACAGTTAGCAATAGGTTTTAGCCTCAAACCTCTGCTTTGTCATAGATGGGAATAAAAATGGCTTCAAAGAGATAAGGGGATTAGAAATACGTACATGGATTTTTGCAGAGGTCTTGGGGTCAAGGAATGACTTCACGGTGTTCCACAAGAGCCTAAATCCAGAGCCAGCATTGATGATGAACATTCGGTTCAAGGTCTAAGTGGAAAGAAAGGAAGATCAATTAGTGCATATTGCGATTATATCATTTACTCTGGGCAGGTACCTTGTGAGATGACATAACAATCCATATCTTTTTGTCATCATTCTCTCTCCTAATACATGATTTTATGATTGTAACTGATTCAATTTGGTAGAAAAAAGCTAGAGCATACGTAGCCAAAGGAGTACCTCAGGATAGTTGTCACCATCAATCTTCTGAAGCCTCTGAATGAGATCCCTTGCGGCTTTGTTGAAATTTTTCAGTCCCTGGTCAATTATGCCAGCCATCAGTTTTGTTTTACTTACTTTTTAAGTATATGTTTCACATTATTTGTCACTTAATGTTACCGTCAAGATTCTCGCTATAAGGTCTTAAAGTAAACGACGATATATCGTCCTTAATATTACAATGACATTAATATGTATGTATATAGAATTTCATACATACCACTCCTTGCACGTCCAAAATGGTTGTGCTTTGGTCAATGTGTTTCTTTGCTGCAATTGAACAGGCAGGGAACTTCACAACAAAGGTTTTCTCGAACTCTCTTACGTGATACTTAACATAGCGATCCAATGTTGTCACTTGTAACAGCTTGTTAGGATCAACCTGACCCAGTTTTTCAATGTAAACAGGCCTTCCATCCTTATCCACTCCATGATGCCCTTGTGGGTAGTATTTCAGAACTTCGTCTAGTTCCTTAAACTCAAAATCCTTAGGGAACATTTGTTAACTTGAGGTTAGACTTTCAATTAATCAGTGATTGTGCAGGAAAAACATCAGATAGGCTGCACAGGAGTATACCTCCATGATAGTGTCAGCACCAAATTCTTTTCTCCATTGAAGCATGTCTGCCCACATTTGCTTTGTTTTCTCAAAGTCAAACTTCCTTGCTTTCAAGAATCTGTATCATCATGCGGTAACTTCATGCCAAGAACGATTTCAACTCAAAACTTCTACTAAAGTGAATGACCATGAATATTTAAACTATGATATGTAACATGTCCTCTCATACTTGCTATGTGTTTGGTTTTATTTTGGAGGCCATAAAAACACAACGTGAAACCAAACATGTACTTAGTCTTGTAACTGGTTAACAATCATAAGGCCTATGGATAATTTTGACTATGACAAGGGCTACCTTAACATCATATGATGATCGTCGTGCTTGGCGGGTAATAATTCTTCCAAAATAAGCATTTGGCGAAAAGCATCAACCGCCTGCAACTCTTCTGCATCAAGGTCATCCTCAATTGACAGAGACATGACCCTGCTGTGCCTGCGACCTCTCTTTGAAAAGGAACTCTTGAACCTATTTGAAGCACTGATTGCCACCTTCTTTATAGCTCCAACCCTTTTCTTCCTTTCTTCCTCTGAATATTCATTTTCAACACCTGTAGTATTAGGATGAAGAAAAGGGTTTAGGTGAGAACCTGGCTCTGCAAACACCACAGAACCATGTTACCAGATTCTTATTTTAGTTTTAGAGATGTTTGATTTGTCATCAACCTAATAATTTTCCTGAGAAACGTTATTGAACGCTCGGAGACCAGCATAGCTGGGATGGCTCATGGCTGTAAATATTTTGTGAAAAAATTCTGCTGTAGTTTTTATGTTTCTTATCAAGTTCTTGTTTTATCTGCATGCGACGTGCAGATTCTCATTCTTTCATTTTGCCTATTTCACACCTTCATGATCACGAAGTACGCAAAATTTCGAGCATTTCATATTGCAATCCAGCCTATAAACATATAAAGATTCCAGACAAAATGCAAACAAAGAGCAAACACTTACCCAATTTTAGAGGTTCAGGCATCATGGTAGTCTCACACATGATTAGAATCTTGGAAGCTTAATATATAACTCAGGTGAGCAGACCCAGCCTAAGGCAAAAGGATCAAGCGCTCACATACACCAAATATGCCCAATATCTGAGCCCTTGCCTATTTGCCTACACCTGTATCCACCAAAAAACACGTAAGGAAGAAACAAAACCCAGAAAGAAAAATCCGGAAATATCTAACAAGATATAAGAACAATGGAGGTTCGAAAGGTTTAGAAAGAAGAAGAAGATGATGATGATGATGATGATGATACCTTTAGACAAAAATGCAGGGGGGTCTGGAAGAAAATAACAATAGTGAAAAAGCAAATTTTATCATCCGAGTAAATCTCCGGGAGGATGGTACAGCTGAATTTAGAGTTTTGCTAAATAGGATTATTATTATTTTAAAATATGACAGTTCTTCAGTTTTCCAGCTTCCGTTTGCTCCAACGGGAAACACACGTGACAGTTAATACTGGCGAAATGCAAGCCACTCCGTTCATTTAGCAGAAATCCAAGATTGCCTCTAAGATTCTCATATTCTATATTATAAAAGGTTGGTTGGTTGGTTTGTTTGTTTGTTTCTATTTATGGATTGCATGTCTGAGAATATGAGCAAGTTTGATTATGCCACGCAAAGTGTTAATGGCTTCAATGATTGGTTACTAAATTACTTAGTACTCCTCCGGTCCTAATTATAAGACCCAATTTGACTTTTTATTTGGTCATAATTATAAGACCCAATCCATTTTGTCTCTTATATTTATGCATTTTTTTCCAAGATAATCCTTCTAATAATGATAGTTTTAGCCAATATACTTAATTAGCAAGGATATTTTAGGAATGACAACACTTATTTATTATAAATAACCAACTTAACTTACTTCCTTAATTTCCTCAAATAAGTCAATTGGGTCTTATAATTAGGACCGGAGGAGTATTAGAAGAACTGAGCTGGAAGTAGAGGTCAACAGTATGAAGGCTGTGTTATGGGGCTCCACTAAGTTTTCATCCATGGCTGCCTCCTCTCCTCTGCTGCTACTGCAATATGAAAGGCTCATCCCAACTTTCCTGAAATAGAAAGGAGACAAACAATGAATATTACTATCTTCTGCTCTTAATATAAGACCTTGTTTAATTTTATTTGGTCATAAATATAAGAACCCAATCCATTTTGTCTCTCATATTTTTTTTTTAAGATGGTCCTTCTAATAATGATAGTTTTAACCAATAAATTTGATTAGTAAAGATATTTTTAAAAAAAACACATGTTTATTACAAATAACTAAATTAACTTATTTTCTTAATCTACTCAAATTAATTAACTAGCTCTTATATTTAGGATCCAAGGTAGTATCTCTCTACAATCTACATGTCTATTGAATCCCCCTGCCCCAATTTTTTTTTCATAATTCGCATAATTAGAACTCGCAACTCCAAAGATTTTACGGAAGCATTTGGTTATATTCATGACTTTTTTTTCCCCCTCAACCTGTAAATAAGCCACTTTGTTAATGACAAGTTTGGTGAGGAATCAGGTCTTTTACACCATTATGATCAAATTATATTTCACCACCGCTTATATATATTGAATGGAAATTGGAGACTTCATTAGTTGGTGAAAAAACATATCCAGAAAAATAAAAGAAGAAACTCTAACTCATACTCCTCCGGTCCTAATATAGAACTCAATTGTTGAGTTGATTTTGATCTTAAATATAAGACTCATTTTTCATATTTATCAATTTTCTCTAAATTTTTCCTATAAATACTCTCTCAACCATAATCAAGTAGAAAAGAAAGAGGGGGTATTAAGAAAAATGATTATGGTGTTTTAGGAAAAATGTGTTACTTTTCTTATAATTAACTAACTTACCTAACTTCTTTAATCTAATCAAATTAATTAAATAGGTCTTATATTAAGAATCGGAGGAGTACTTGAAGACAAAGTTCCTCATGAATCCCATAGATAATGTTTATAAGTACACGTTAAACTTTTTTTTGGACCAGAAGTACACGTTAAATTATAATAATACATTTTTATTTCTTGAATTCTGGTCATGGCAATTAGCCATTTATTAACGAAATTGCCCAATATGTTTAGCGTGATGAGCACGATATCAATGTTTAATTCCTACCATTTTAAATTTTTGAAAATGATGTGAGTCTCAAAGATAATAGAAAATTATTATAAAAGGAAGAAAAGAAAACGAAAATGTTAAGAGAGCGTCTGTCGATAAGGAGATACCGACGTGGACGGCCAGATTGCGTCGCATGTACGGATAAACTCAAGTGAAGCTCTTTAGCCCCCTCCTGTAACCAAAAAAAAAAACTCAAGTGAAGCTAAATGGGTAATTCAGATGTCAGAGTATTATTTCCTCTCTCCTTATTTATTTGTCAAAAAATAATATATAAAATTCTGAAACTTTTCATTTAATATTTTTATATGATAGAGATATTATTAAAAATAAGTAATAATTATATTTAGAAATTGAATAAATAATAACAAGAATCCAAATAAATATATTTAAATTTTAAAATTTCAAATTAGTATTATTTATTACATTTTAATGACGATTAATAATATTTAAAAAGTAAATAATAACTCATATTTGTAGTCATTCTTAATTTGTGATTTTGAAATGTTAGAGTTATTTTTTTTCAATTTTAAAAAAATGATAAAAAAGAAGATGAAAATTAAATAAAAAATATCAACAAAAATTTGTTGTCATTCGTAAATTTAATATTGTCAACATTAAATAAAGTATTGTTACTAAGTCTGATTTAAAATTTAGTAATTTCTAGCTTTTTTGGGTCATTTTTCATATAAAGATAAATAAAAATTCAAATCAGAGCAAGTGAAAATAGAAATGGACGAAGCACCAATTCACCAAACAATAAAACAGAGAAAAACTATGAACCTTTACATGACCGCCAAGTGAACGGCCAAGATTAGGATATAGGTACCGAGGAAGACATGCCTACAAGTGTCGGTATATGATTGGGCATCTATGGTTTTCCCGCCCTTTAGGCGTAGAATAATAAATTACTCGTGTGGGACCCTGATTTTGCGTTTGCTTGTATTAAAGTCACGTACCTAAATTTTTAATTCCCCACTCTTTCTTTGATTTCCGGAAGTACCCTCTTGGGGATTCAAACTTAATTATATAATCATCGTAAATATTTTATTTTGTTTTACTTTACTTCATATAGTAGTACTCCCTCCATTTACATTGATAAAAAAAACAGTTAAAATTAGTTAAAAACAATTAATGTATAAAAAGTATAATTTTTTTTCTAAAAATGCCCTAATTAATAAGGAGAGAGAGCATGAGAGAGAACAATTAAATTATTAAAAGAAGGAGAAGTGGGAGGGAGAGAGAGTGTGAGTTAGAGATAATAAATATGGATAAAATAGGAAATCAACACAAAAAAGTAGAGACAACTTTTAAGTGTTTCTTATATATAGGAACATGCCATAAGCATCAAATGTCTTTTATAATAAGGAACGGAGGGAGTATCACATAATTGTGAATATTAACAATGCAATAATGTCTGTATTATTTAGTAGTGACAGTGTATTAAATAGGTAATCGGATTATACTAATAATTAAAATAATCTTAACAATTAAATGCACATTAAAATTTTTGACAAATTTGTTGAATGCACTTGGCACAAAAAAATCAGGAGACAAAATTGAAACTATGCTTGAAGGGTGCTCATTCCTGTACCTTATTCCGATAATTTAGGGTTGGGATGGACTCATTTAGAATGAGACTAGGGTAAGACAAAACCAGAATTGGGATAGAACACAATATGGGATGACTTTTGAGACTTCTTAGCCTTTTTTATTTTTTATTCAATACCTACTTTACTTGTTCAGTTTTTCTTCTCCCTGCCTTTTTTTTCCTTTTTCCTAGTTGGTTGGGGTTTTCATTTTTAAGAAAAAAAGAGGAAAAAGGAGAAAAAAGTTAGAAAGAAAAGGGAGGAGGAGGGGAGTTAAAAAATTTTGTCTTTTTATACTCCCCTTCCTCTTCCGCCTCTCCTTCCAAATTGAAGGTTTTTGGAAGAGAAAGAAACAATATGTAAAACTTGACAAATGCATCAATAACATGTTTTTAATATTCCAATGGATTTTTCTGATTTATTTTTCACTTCTCCCATTTAATTCCTTTAACTGTTTTTTCTTCAGTCTTTTGTATGACTTGTCTGCTTAGTTACACGTACATTAGATATATGTATATATTTTAATATATATATATATATATATATAAAGGAAAAATGATACTTGAAGAAGTGTGAATTTGAAAGTTAGCTAGACTTATTTGTCTTTTTGATATTCAACATGTATGTTCTTTTATCATTTTCTCTTGATTTCTCTAGAAGAGGTTTTGACCAGTTAATTATGAGATCTCGAGTTTGAATATGTGTGAATATAAAATATATTTTCAGAAAAGTTATCTTCAATTGAATTTGATAATGTTTAAATTAGTCATAAAAAATGAATGAACAATATATTATTATTGACGAAAAGATAAAATAATAGACTTAATGGGTGAAGATTTTTATTGCAAAAAAAAGCATGCTTTATTTGTTTAATAGTAGTACTTCTTTTATTTATTATAGTGAAAAATAATACACTTCTGATCCTAAATATAATACCTAGTTTTTAGTATAAATTACACTATAAAATAGGTCTTATATTTAAGACCGGAGGAGTAAATGGTTAAGATTAAAGAACATCCAAAGGCGGGCAAACAAAAAAAAGAGAATTACAATCAAATCCCATGAAAGGAAAAAAATTACAAAACAAGTTTCAGAGGTTGTTATTCTCTATTGTTATTATAATTTGTTCAGATTGTTATTGAGACTTTTTAGTAATTATTTCTCTTCTATGAGACTTGATTGTAATTCTTAAAGGAAAAAAATATCCCAAGAACACTAATTTGGGAAAAACTAGGGGCATATTCGGAAAACAAATATAAGTACGCACTCAATATACGGTAGCGTATGCGTATAGTATATCCTCGACCGAGCGTGATCCATACCAGACTGCTCTCCGTTTGGCGGCATTCCGCGTCAACTGGGGTTTTGGATTTTCCTGGGTTTCTCTTTTTCGTTTGCTTTTTTTCACTGCATAGAAGAGGGAAAAATCGAAAGCTGAGAAGAAAAGCATTTCTTTCCCATTTTCCCTCTCGCACTTTCTCACTCACTCTCTTGAGCACTAGCTTCTGGTTTTCTCCTTTTTCGATCAATGCCCATTGCCCCAAACTCTCACAAGTTTTGATTTTTATTGTCATTTGTTTTTTTTCCCCCTTCTGTTTATGGTTTTGTGAGTGGATAAAGCTTGGAATTTTGCAGAAGGTTTTTGGGTCAGAGTCCCTGCTACCTTCTGCGATTCGCTCTGAGATCGGTGTGTACCTTCTTCTTCCTCTTCACGTTTGGGTGCTTTGCTGTTTCTTTTGGCTGGTTGATGTGTCTTTCTTCGCTTCCACATTTCTGCGAATATAGATGGTGATTATTTATCATCTGCATGGTTTTTTGGGTGTTGAATCTGTTGCATGTGCTGTATTTGCTAGTTCCAGTCTTCTACACGATGTTTACATATGGCTCATGAACTATGGAAATTTTGTATGAATTAGTTTCAAAATTGGGGTTTTCAATAATTTTCTCCTCACCTTTCCCGTTAATGTCTCCGTCTCCTTGGATCTTCTGGATTCTTTGATTCATATCTTTTCCGTTCCTGGATTTTGATTCAAGGAGCGTCAATGCGATTGACTTTTATTGACGGGTCTTGTGCGACAGTACTGTATGTTTGATGCGATTTGAAGTTAAAAAGCGGATTCTGGGAAACTTTCTTGTTTATTATGAGTTTGACGATTCAGACTTTACGTTGTCTTCGAATTATTTCTAGGTCTGTAGTTGCAGACGAACGATTCTATAAATGAGAAATTATTTCCGCGCAGATAGGAAAAATCGGCAGGACATATTTAATTTGTTGTGAAGCCATATATGATAGAGACAGATGGTCACTGTTTCAGTGTTTTGCACGGCTATGTAACTTTAGCTGTTTACACTTTACACCTTAGCTACAGAGATGTCCTCTGGAAAATTTGGATTATGCTGCCAAGAAATAATCTTTTGAAGCGTCTTGAAATTTTAGTTGGCCCCAAAAAGGGCCTTGAAATGTTATATCTTAGAAAGTTGCTTGTTTTATATTCATTTTGTAACCTTTACCCTCGCAGCTCACCACGTACTTTATCCATATCATCCTGTATTGCTTCTGTATATGAATGATTTTATGTATAATAGCACTCTGAAGTATGAATCTATTTCTTTGTTGGTGTCAGGTTCCACTCAACTTACAGAAGAATTGGTTGCAGTCTTTTTTTCAGGCTGCACCTTTAAATATTTCTCGTCTTTTGAATTGTATCATGGCCAGTGATTCTGCTGTAATGTCCAACGGCAATGTCAACTCACATCCTCATCCACAGAGGAATTACCAAGTGGTTGTAGCTGCAACGCGGGCTATGGGTATTGGTAAGGATGGAAAACTACCCTGGAGACTGCCTGCTGATCTCAAATTTTTTAAGGAGATCACTTCAATGACATCTGATCCTGGGAAGAAGAATGCAGTGATAATGGGTAGAAAAACATGGGAGAGTATCCCTCTTGAGAATCGCCCTCTTCCTGGTCGCCTTAATGTTGTTCTTACGTGCTCTGGGAGATTTGACATTGCAACTGCTGAGAATGTTGTTATATGTGGGAGCATGTCCTCCGCATTGGAATTATTAGCTGCTTCTCCTTACTGTCTGTCAATTGAGAAAGTGTTTGTTATAGGAGGTGGCCAGATATTTAGGTATATAATATTTTATTTTATTAAAACCTTTTCCACTTCACTTCAAAAACAAAAAAACTTTTCCACTCCTCTATGCCATCTATGTTTTCATATTAATTCTTTCTTATAGCTGATAATTGTTATGTGCAGAGAGGCTCTGAATGCACCTGCATGTGAAGCTATCCACATTACTGAAATTGAGACAAACATCGACTGTGATACTTTCATACTTCCAATTGATTCCTCTGTATTTCAGCCATGGTACTCTTCCTTTCCTAGGGTGGAGAACAACATCCGCTATTGTTTTACCACATATGTACGAGTAAGGAGCTCTATAGCAGATTCCCTGAGTCAGAATTCTGATCAAATTTGTGATGATAGATCAGATTCCTCAAAATTTGAGGTCAAGAACTTCGCTTTCCTTCCTAAAATGATTTTTGAGAGGCATGAGGAGAACAATTATCTCAATCTGGTCCAAGATATCATCTCTGAAGGCACTGCTAAGGATGATAGGACTGGGACTGGCACCTTCTCAAAATTTGGTTGCCAGGTAACATCATGATTGGTTTTTTGAGAGATGGTTGTGATTTATATAATGGCTTATTGTCTCTATATATTTGCAGATGAGGTTTAATTTGCGCAGAAGCTTTCCTCTTTTAACAACTAAGGTATGCAGATATATTGGTTAAGACATCAGTAAATTTACTTTACCTTTCAATTACTTTTTGTTTGTTTTAATTTCGCTGGAGGATTTTTGGGAAAGAAATATTTATTGTATGTGTTGATGTAGTTGACATGGTTTCTTCATTTGTTTCCTAGAAAGTATTTTGGCGAGGGGTTGTTGAAGAGCTTCTTTGGTTCATAAGTGGTTCAACGAATGCCAAGGTAATAACATCATTGTCGAAATACATACACATGCACATGTACACATGGAGTGCCACATATTTCCTAACTAACTTGTCAAGAGGCTGAGATGAGCCTAGTTTAAGTAATCGAAGCTTGCCTTAATATTATTTGAACTTGGGTTCAAATAGAGATTCAGTTATTAGAAGGTTGGGAATGTCTTCAGTCATCTCACAAGCTCAGCACTAATCTTTACTCTAATTATAAATTATAAAAATATCATTAATTAAAAGCGTGTTGTATGTGGGGTTCCTGCTAATCTATATGCAGATGAGCACACTCTTTATCACTTACAAGTTTTCTAAAACAATATTCGTTGGCTTACTTTTGAATAGATAAAATGGAGCATTGTTAGCTAGGTTTGCTCTCAAGGGAGAAAAATGAAATTTGAGGCTTATGCTAACTCCTTCCATGTGGTAATGTAGAATACACAACATATAGTGACATGTTTCACTAACTCAAGAATCGATTTTGGTGAAACTTTTGCTATGCTCTTTGGTGAAAAATGCCAAGTTGCTGTGAAGTCATGACCTGATAGTTCATATCTGCTACAGCTTTAACCATTTCCAGTGGCTATCTGCATAAGCTGTGCCAAAATGAGATTAAAGCACCTGACAGTTTATAAGGAAATTCATGGGGTCGTATTTATATTCTAGCCTAGAGGAAGGAATCTTTCCTATTGCTACAGAAAATGGTTTGGTAGTTGTTTCTGGCTTTCTGCTTGTTCCAATGCTTGCCAATATTGAAACCATGAAGATATATTATTCTATGCAAAACTTTCAATGTAAATCGTTCACATATTGATGCTCTGTACCTTTTGATTGAAATCTATTATTGAAATCTATGTTGTTGACAGGTGCTACAGGAAAAAGGGATCCATATATGGGATGGCAATGCATCCAGAGAATACCTTGATAGGCAAGGCTTGACTATCAGCTTTTATTCATAGAGATAGTACTTTGTGTTTTCGATGTAGTCACTGATTGTCTTGTAACTGCAGTATTGGATTGGCAGAGAGGGAGGAGGGTGACTTGGGACCTGTTTATGGGTTTCAGTGGAGGCACTTTGGTGCCAAGTAGGTGGATCATATTTTTTTCTCTGTAAAGATATTGTTTCATTTGGGGTCTTTTAGCTCAGTTTATCCACGTATCATTCTATAGGTATACTGACATGCATGCGGACTACTCTGGCAAAGGATTTGATCAGCTTTTAGATGTTATTAACAAGATAAAGCATAATCCTGATGATCGGCGGATTATTCTCTCAGCTTGGAATCCAGTGGATCTTAAATTAATGGCCCTTCCACCCTGCCACATGTTTGCACAGGTCTACAGTCCTCTCTGGGTTGTCTTTGAAACAAAGTGAATCTGTACTTCTCCATGCCCCTCCCTTTCTAAGATTTCAGCATCTTCCTTGCAGTTCTATGTAGCAAATGGGGAGTTATCTTGTCAAATGTATCAACGATCTGCAGACATGGGCCTGGGTGTGCCCTTTAATATTGCATCTTATGCTCTCCTGACATACATGATTGCTCATGTTTGTGGTATGCAAATTTTGCGAGCATTTGCTTAGGATTTAGATGTGTAGTCAGATATACGAGTCATTTTAAACTTCAAGGTTTTCTGGGTTTAATAAATGTTTTGTGCCGTCTTTCTTTGGCTGTAATGTCGAGTTTTATGGGTTTCCATAAAACTTTGGTCACTGGTGAAGGTTCAGATATTTATTGACAAGCAAAGAGAACGGAAAGAATTGGCATTGCTTATCTGACAGATGTATATTGCTATGCCCTTTTCTTTCAGAGCTTGTTCCGGGTGATTTTATCCATGTCATTGGGGATGCACATGTTTACCGCAATCACGTGAGACCTCTGCAGGAGCAGCTCCGTAACATTCCAAAACCTTTTCCGGTATGTTTGTTATGTTCAGGAAGCAATTTGACCTGACATGGCTGGCTAAAAAGTACCGACACTGTCTCCCTGATCACCTTTATTTCAATGCAGATTTTGAAGATAAACCCAAAGAAGGATATAGATTCTTTTGTGGCTTCTGATTTCAACCTCGTAGGCTACGATCCTTCCCAGAAGATAGAAATGAAGATGGCCGTGTAACCATCTAGGAGATTGACTCTTAATCCCTTCAGGCTGCCCATGTTTTTTGAACTGAGGCAAGTATCATCCCTTCATAATTAGTACTATATTTTCTCTGACCACTGAACATGGAGATTTAGATTACATTGATGATGTATTCTGCTTCAGGCGATGAAGATATGAGGCTTTTACGTACTTAATAAAGAGAGCTACTAGTTGGAATTGAAGCTTTGGTATAGGGTTGCTGTCAGTGGACATTATTTAGTTCCACATCACATGTATGGTTTGGTGGTTCCTAAGCTGATTTTTAGGTGAACTGCATTTTGTTTTATGTCAGTCATTGGCTGTTTTGACTGTAACACAACGCATACACAAGTCACACGTCGCATACTTCAAATTTGAGATTATAACTCGTCTTATTATTTGCTTTCCTACTTGGTTTTACAATATAGGTGTTCGTTGAATTTGGTGTACAGAATTGGGGGGGGGGGGGAATAAGACAAATAATATTAATCATTGACTAGAATAATATAAAGCCTGTTTGGAATAGTTTATAAATGGTTTTTCAATTATGATTTATGAAAGACGAGATAAGTGTATGAGAAGGGTTTCACGTGGATATAAGTAATTTTGACCTCTTTTCCAAACATGCCTGTAATGGATGTGGTATACAATGAATGAAAAATGATTTTCATTTCGCGGTTGATATGATGATACTTGGCTCTTTATATTTTATCCATTGTTCGTGCTTATCATCGTTTAGACGTCCAAGTCCAAAGTTTAAAATCTGTAAAGTTTAACAGGTAAATTAATTTTTTTAACAGATAAACTTTTAAAAGATTATCTTTATCTCAAATTATTTATATATTAAAATGAACGTTTTTAGAAACTTAAAAAAAAGAAAAAAGAATAATACTCTCATACTACATATAGGAGTTAGTTAATTCACATAAATTAAAACATATTAGGTAAATTAATTATTTAAAGAAGGGTAAAGTAAAGACATCTTGATTTTTTTCTTTTCAAGTTCATTTAACATCTCAATTTTTTTTAGTAGTATAAGTTTATTATTGATTTTTTTAAAAATTAGTGTAATCTTATCCATTACCAACGGACCGTAAATGTCATTGGGATTAAAGTTTCCGCATACGTAATTTAAAAAAAAGAAAAAGAAAAAAGAAACCTGCGGCCTTTTAATCTTTGGCTTGCCAGCACACATCACAGAGATTGAACCTTCCCCTTGCGGCTTGCCTGCGACTGCGAAGATTAACCATTATGAGGACCCACTCCCCCCGTCTTTCCTCCTTCGAACGTTGCGGAGATTCGAACGGAAACACTCCACGTCTGTTCAAAATCAACCAGTGACGTCGACGACGAAGGTCTTCTTAGTGAAGGCCTTTCCTCTGCCGAGTGCCGACTTCAACTTTATCCAATGAATTTTTGTTACTCTTCTTCAGCCTGTGTTGCTTCGCCGCCGCTCTATCTCCTTCACCTTCTTCTCCTTTGCAAACCTGGATCCGGAAACGTCCCTAACTTCGCCTTCATCCTCCGTTGCTTCCTCCTTGGTTGCTCCGTCATTCTTCCGTCGGCAACGAAATCTTTCCCATTGTTCTCTTCGTCGCCGTGGAAGAAGGTGGCTATGGAAGGAGAGGAGAGTTGGGGAATGAGAGAGAGAGAGAGAGAGTCAAGATCATTTTGCGATGTTTATGATCTTGCTTGCAATGTGTGCGATGGTTTCACCAGAGACGATGCAGGACCGACCTCTGTAAAGGGCGCCCGAATACAAAACCAGAGGTTTCTTTCTGAGTGAAAAACCCACGAGTTTCTTCCCCCCCCCCCCGCTAAATTATTTATGTAGAAATTTTAACCCCAACATATGTTAATAGGCGTTTAAAGTTTTGTTAATGATGGGTAGGATCGCACCATCTTTAAAAAATTAAAAATAAAATTGTATCAATTAAAAAAATGGGGGGTATGTCAACCTAAAAAAAAATTGAGGCGCTTTTGAGAGAAGTGGGTTGATTTTCTTGAAATTCTCACGAGACTAGAGATTTAGCCGGCACAAGTATAACTTCATGCACACACAACTTAAGTTTGAGTCATCGCAATAACCAAGTGCTGATGCTTAAGCGTACAAGTGCTTTATTTTATAGATGGAGCTAGTACAGAACTTCCTAATCCATCATTCATGCTCTCTCTCTCTCTCTCTCTCTGACATGCGTTAATCAGTTCTTAGTGAGGGAAACGATGAGATTATTATAAACGAGCTCCTTCACCTGCATGAGTTGCCCAACCTGGTTTGTGAACCTCTGGAACAATTCCTCCATGATTTCATCCCCAAACTGCTTCTTCAGAAGAGGTTCCGTCACGGCTCTCATGTACTGTCCTACAAACTTTGCTTTCATGGGCGTCGTAGTACTCTCATTCATCTCTGCATCCCAACCCAGTTTGCTGTACTCCACTCTTTCTACACTAAACGATCCTTCTTCTTCAACCATCTCCCTCACTTCCTTCTCCGTCGGCCCATAATATGGAATGTCAAATTTGTCCAGTTTGGCCTCCTCAACTCTGCCCTGCAAACCCCACCATTCGAAAGAATGAGTTAAGAAACTGTAGCAAGTTATATTCCCACAATCATATATCAGAACGGACATAGATACCTCTAAAGCCATTTCATGAAGGACCATTCCGACTAGGTTGAAGATAGTTGATGGATCTTCATCCTCAAGTCTGCCACGAAATGTGAGAACCATGCCACCACCTTGTACCAATTCCACTGAACGAAGTTTCAGAAACAGTTTGAAATCCTCCTGAAACTGCTCACAATATGCTTTTCTCACTGCAGGAGGGCTTGTATCTGTTATATAAATGTCTCCCTTGTTTAATGCTGTGCCTCCGTTGCTAGCCAAACCCTTTGGGACCTGTTCATTGAACATACAAGAACAACATCCTTAATTAGTTGTACAAGCTAAAATGAAGATTATTTTAATGTTCTGAACAATCTAGAATTAATTAATGTGTATCTGCTTGCATGCATGTGTTCATTCTGACCTGAGAGAGCCAGTGGACACTGAAAGATGAATGGAAGAAATGGATGGAATTATCTGGGAAAAGCCTTCCATAGAAACTCCCAGGAACCCCGACAATAAAACAAGGTCCAAAGTTGTCTCCTTGGTCTTGTCGGAGCTTGCCGTAGAAATCAGGAAGGGACTGAAAAATTGTGTTGAAGTCATTTCCGGGAAGATCATTGAGGAAAATCTGGAACGAAGGTGGCTTCAGTCTCAAGCTTAAGCTCACTGCATGAATAATTCCCATAATTTCTGATGCTGTCATCAATGTGTTGGGCCCAGAAGAGCATCCCAAGTCTGCAACATTCAAACAATCTGGAAGAATCTTTCTGTAGACTCTCGTGATGTTCTCTTTCACAATGGGCTTCGCTTTCAGCATCACCTTTCTCTGATCATACATAATGCGAAAAACTAGATAAGTTAATTAAGAATGAAACTAATATATTGTCCTAACATGCACGGATATAGCTGCTTAATTTGTTGAATTTCTGGGGAGAGAAATTATATTCATGAAGAACCTGAAGTAAGGAGTTGTTTGCATAGCTCGTTTCTCCAATACCGCCGTTCATGTGAAGCACTGTGTCTGTTGCCATGGATGCTAGCTCCGATTGAGAGTTGGTGGGGTTCCAGAAAGATTAAAATAGCCCACTTATAAATTACATGAAGCACTGCGCAGTTACGTGTCATCCTATCTCATGCTCAAGAATACTCCCTCTTGCTTTAAATCTGGAGAATATTGTGGTCTATTTTATAGTCTTTTGACTTTATTTATGAGGCAGAGAAAGAAGATTTTTTTAGTCATATTTATAGAGCAGTGAGAAAATTTTTTTATATTGATATATAATTTTACCTTATGTTTATTACAGTATTAACTTTGTTTATATGTACGTATATTAAATAGGAATACAGTTGAAAAATTGTTAAATTTAAAATGAGAGTTAATGAAGTTTAAGGTTTTTTTTAGCCTGTGTGAAACATGTTAGAAGTGACTTATAAATAGGATCATAGGAGTAAACTTTAATTTGAGTTTATCCTGATTTTTAATTTTTATATAATTTTGTATTTAATTAATTATTTTTTTGTGTGGTGCCTCTTCTTATTATATTTTTCGATGTATTATTTTTAAAAGTATATTTTCTATTATATGTAAATTTTTTGGGTCAAATATATTTAATTACTACTCCCTCCGTTTTTTATTATAAAAGATATTTGATGCTTATAGTATGTTCCCATATACTCCTTTGATTCGATTTATAGGGCAGAAGAAAGGTATTTTTTGGCCTGTTTATAGGGTACTGAGAGAAATTTTTTATATAGATGTACAATTTTACCCCTCATTTATTATTGTGTTGATTTTGTTTATATGAGGTATAATATATATTAAATAGGGATAAAGTTGAAAATTCATTAAATTTTAAATGAGTTAATGAAATTTAAGGTTTTTTTAGCCTGTGTGAAACATGTTGGAAGTGTTTTATAAATAGAACCAGTGGAGTATAAGAGACACTTAAAAATTGTTTTTATTTTTTTATTAATTTTTTATTTTATCTTATTTATTTTGTCTCCAACTCACACACTCTCTCTCCCCATTTCTCTTTCTTTTAATAATTTAATTATTCCTTCTCATGCTCTCTCCTTATCAATGAGGGTATTGTTAGAAAAAATATTATACTTTTTACATATCAATTATTTTTAACCAATTTTAACTGTTTTTTTAATCAATATAATTTGATTATTTGTCTCTTGCAATATAATAAGTAACGGAGGGAGTATAATTATGAGTTGGTAAAAACTGATCTCTGGCTTCACTGGCACACTAACTCACAGCATTGCGAGTGAAAGACAAAAATAAATAAATGTAGTTACAGTCAGAGAGTCAAAGGAAATGAGATGAAACGAACCGAATCCAAATTCAACGGCCGAACACGAACAGTGTGCTTTTTCTCTTGAAAATCTAAAACAAGCGTACGTCACAAGCCAGATGAAATAACTCACCATTAAATGTTAATGAGCAAATTTTCTGAACTTCACCATAATTATTTAATTAATGATCATTATTACACCTTAAATTCACCTTGATATCATAACCCTACACGGCTATAACCTTTAATTTTTTTTTTGGGTCAAAAGGCTATAACCTTTAATTTAGATACTCCATACACTTGTCAAATACTCGCATTTGCAAGTTACTTTTATAATTGCTGGTAAAAGAAAGTTACTTTTATAATTGAAAAAGATATTAGATTTTATTAATTCTATTTTAAAATTAAATAATTTTTAGATTTTATTTCTATTTAATGTATTTTTCCCCCTAAAACTTTACTTCCTCCATTCTTTATTATAAGAGATAAATAACCAAATTACGTTAATAAAAAAACAGTTAAAATTAGTTGAGGACAATTAATGTGTAGAAAGTATAATGTTTTTTCCAACAATGTCTCCATTAATAAGGAGAGAGAGTATGAAAGAGAACAATTAAATTATTAAAAGAAAGAGAAGTGGGAGGGAGAGAGAATATGAGTTGGAGACAAAATAAATAGGGGTAAAATAGAAAATCAATACAAAAAAATAGAGACAACTTTTAAGTATCTCTTATATATGGGAACATGCCATAAGCATCAAATGTCTCTTATAATAAGGAATGGAGGGAGTATTTGGTTCAATGGAAGAAAGGAGAAGAGAGATTAATTAAAAGGAGGGAAAAAAAGGGGAAGGGGTTATGATTTTGTTTAGTTCAAAAGAAAGCAATGGGAAGGGATGTTTCTTGTTTGGTTGGAAGAGGAATGAGAGCTAATTATAAAGTAACAAATATGTCTTTATCCTTTTATTTAAAATTTTTATTATTTTATTATAATATTTAAATCAGAATTATTATTTTCTAATTTATGAGTCTCAAAAAATTAATCACCATACCTACATGTGACAAAAAATATTATATCCATTTTAAGTAATATTTTTTTATTAATTATAACATATCGTTTTGCAAATTTCAATATGCTTGTTAAATTTTTAGTACGATAAAAATAAAAAATAAAATGGATTGTTGTCCCCACATGTAAAATATTTGTATATATTTGTTGTTAGTCTCTGACGCACAAACTACTTCTTCTAAATATAAAAAAAAAATACTTTCCATTAAAAGATTAAAAATAGCAGAAAAAGACTAGCAGCTTATCTGAAAAAGAGGTGGAGGTGAAAAAAGGGGGTTTTAGTAAGAAAGGGCAAACTTGTAATATTAATATTAGTAAGGATAATTTAGTTAGGATGACCTATAAATATTTTTTTTCTCTTCCAAAAAACCCTCAATTTAAAAAGGAGTAAAAGGAGAAAAGAGAAGCATTAAA